>NC_080719.1:12510000-12815000 GCF_019097595.1 Hemibagrus wyckioides
GAATATAGCTGCAGTTGAGGGATGAACAGATGTATTGTTATGATGGAAGGATGGAGAGATGGAGATGGAGCTTTGATGATGGATGGATGGACAGATACTGTATATAGCTTTAATGTAATAGGTGGATAGATATATAAATGAGAGATGGATGGATGGATGGATAGATGGATGGATGGATAGGTAGATATGTAGCTGGGATGAATGGATGGATGGATGGAATGACAGATTAATAGATACACTATATTGCCAAAAGTATTCGCTCACCTGCCTTGACTCACATATGAACTTAAGTGACATCCCATTTCTAATCCATAGGGTTCAATATGATGTCGGTCCACCCTTTGCAGCTATAACAGCTTCAACTCTTCTGGGAAGGCTGTCCACAAGGTTTAGGAGTGTGTTTATGGGAATTTTTGACCATTCTTCCAGAAGCGCATTTGTGAGGTCACACACTGATGTTGGACGAGAAGGCCTGGCTCTCAGTCTCCGCTCTAATTCATCCCAAAGGTGTTCTATCGGGTTGAGGTCAGGACTCTGTGCAGGCCAGTCAAATTCATCCACACCAGACTCTGTCATCCATGTCTTTATGGACCTTGCTTTGGTCACTGGTGCACAGTCATGTTGGAACAGGAAGGGGCCAGCTCCAAACTGTTCCCACAAAGTTGGGAGCATGGAATTGTCCAAAATGTCTTGGTATGCTGAAGCATTCAGAGTTCCTTTCACTGGAACTAAGGGGCCAAGCCCAGCTCCTGAAAAACAACCCCACACCATAATCCCCCCTCCACCAAACTTTACACTTGGCACAATGCAGTCAGACAAGTACCGTTCTCCTTTCAACTGCCAAACCCAGACTCGTCCATCAGATTGCCAGATTTAGAAACGCAATTGGTCACTCCAGAGAACGCGTCTCCACTGCTCTAGAGTCCAGTGGCGGCGTGCTTTACACCACTGCATCCGACACTTTGCATTGCACTTGGTGATGTATGGCTTGGATGCAGCTGCTCGGCCATGGAAACCCATTCCATGAAGCTCTCTGCGCACTGTTCTTGAGCTAATCTGAAGGCCACATGAAGTTTGGAGGTCTGTAGCGATTGACTCTGCAGAAAGTTGGCGACCTCTTCGCACTATGCGCCTCAGCATCCGCTGACCCCGCTCCGTCAGTTTACGTGGCCTACCACTTCGTGGCTGAGTTGCTGTCGTTCCCAAACACTTCCACGTTCTTATAATACAGCTGACAGTTGACTGTGGAATATTTAGGAGCGAGGAAATTTCATGACTGGATTTGTTGCACAGGCGGCATCCTATCACAGTTCCACGCTGGAATTCACTGAGCTCCTGAGAGCGACCCATTCTTTCACAAATGTTTGTAAAAACAGTCTGCATGCCTAGGTGCTTGATTTTATACACCTGTGGCCATGGAAGTGACTGGAACACCTGATTCTGATTATTTGGATGGGTGAGTGAATACTTTTGGCAATATAGTGTAGATGGATGAACCAAATTCATCACAGTAAACTATAAATGAGTAGAATTTTCACTCAGATGTGACCACTGGTCTTATGGTTATCAGCATGTTCTTACATCACACATGGCTGAAGCTCCCAGCTGTGCTGTTAAAGCTCATTTCCGCTAACAAACACAAGCGGGTTCTGCTAAAGTAAACCAGAGCTTCAGTGCTATAACAGATTGAGGAGGCCATGTTTACATTCTGGCTGCCTCACTGCATCTGCACTTCCACTTCCTGTTAATTAATGTGTAGCTTTAATTGACTGTTTTCATACTGGATATACTCAGAGATAAGACCTGGATAAAGATAGATTAAACATGCTTTTATAGTTTAGACAGCAGGCTGCTGCTGTTTATCTCCTACCAGAATAGCAGTGTATTAGTGTAGATACAGTCAGTTCCAGAAGATCTGGATTTATAATTAGAGATGTAACAATATGATTCCTGTATCAGACTTTTACCAGGAAAAATGGTGGATCTGATGTCCTCTGAAAATTTGGAATTGCATTTGGGAAAGAAAAAAGGGTCACAGAAATGAGGGTCACAGCAAATGTCTGAAATAATTTTCATTTCTGTTTGTTATACAAATATATTGCTTATGCATTCATGTTGGTATTACATGATCACATGTTGGACTATTGTGAGTCTGAATCCCAGGTCCACCGAGCTGCCACTGCTGGGCCCCTGAGCAAGACCCTTAACCCTCAGGTGCTCATATTGTATAAAATGAGATCTATTGTAAGTCGCTCTGGATAAGGGCGTCTGCGAAATGCCAGAAATGTAAATGTTCAGGAATTTAATTCAATTCAATTTTATAGGTTTAGCGCTTTGAAGAATTAAGAATTTTTGCAAAGCAGCTTTACAGAAATCTGGATATAAAATGTATTTTAAATTTATCTCTAATGAGCAAAACAGCAGTGAAGATTTCATCATCGTCAAATATTTTTTTTTTGCAATATGTTTGAGTGCATCTGTATGTGTAAAATAGTTTTTTAAACAATTTTCATCATTTTCTTTATTTTATTCATATATTGTGCGTGTTTTGTCAATTTGCAGAACACCAGCTTTTATAAAAGCAACATCGTAAACGAGTAAACATGTTAACCAGACACCTTTTCACCATTTCCTACACTAATCTCAAACACAGTTGGATGCTGCACCAAAAACTTTTCTTAGTCCCAAGTATTTCCTTCCAAAGAAGTATTAAAAAAACAAAACAAATCAGTGTTTATGTGTGAGAAATCCCTCCAATTTCAGAAGCTGAAATCTATCCGAACACTTGATTTTCCCCAGTTATGACACTTTATATGTATTTTATATAAACAGAACATATAAGCTCATGTCACAGTGTTCTAGGTCGGCACGTCCCCGTGTGTTCTGTGTTCTCCTGCCTCTGGCTTTCAGTCAGTAATAACACACTGTACTGGACTGATATCAGTGAGAAATAATGATTATGTCTGAGAAACCTAGAAATATAATTTGACCAAAATATTACAGTGTTTGATAAACTGTGACCTAAAAGCAGTTATTGGTAATGCACTCAGAATTTTGAACTCAGCTGTATAAGAGGGGTGGATGGGTGGACTAGAGGGTGGATGAATGTATTGATTGCTTAAATGGTTGTTTGGCTGTTTTTTTGTTAATTGTTTGGTTGGATGATTATTTATTTGATCTGTTCTGGGCAATTAATGGCTTGAATTGTTGAGAGTAAAAGGGCAGAAGTATTGATTGTTAAATGTTTTTTATTTGTTTGATTTGATTGGTTGACTACACGCTTCATGTACCTTCATAATTTGGTAATGTTGATCCTTTTTTTAAAGCTTCAGAGGGTAAACCATGCACACGACCAAGCGCTCCTGTGCCAGGGATGAGAACTTCCCCCTCAACTTCACCTGACAGCTTTTTCAGCAGAACACCTGAAGATCAGGTGAGAAAAACACTCCCAAAAATGATTTTAAACCTTTTTAATAAATATGTTATTCGAACTACAATAATGCGGCTGAAAGAACTTGCATGGATCTTTAAATGTGTTTGTGGAAAAACGCTGTTTTCTGACATGTTTCTTAAAAAATATTCTTCTTTAACTGTCATTATATTTCCTTTTTAGATGTTAAAAGCAGTGTCTGATAAGACAGATGTGAGGTTTAGTGATAAACACTTCACTTCTTGTTCAGCTCGGGCCAAAAAGAGGACAAAACTGACGGATGAACCAAATGAAGTGGAAAAAAATGTATTGTAAACGGTCAGAATTCTGTGGTGTGAATTTTGGCACATGGCGCATTTGAGTCCACATCATTGCAATACTTAACTTTTTGAGTCCTTAATTTGACTCGATTGTAAACTCTATACACTATATTGAATTGAACTGAATTAACGGCAGCAATATGGTGAAGTTCCTACAGTGAATAAAATCATTAATTGTTATATATGCTGATGTTTTCCGTAAGGAGGTTTATTTAGTATTTCTGGAAGGAGTCTCCAGTGTCAGTGCTTTGTATCAGTCAGAGGTAAAGGCATGACTTAAAGTTCTCAGACATCTTCAACACAGGAGTTTTGTGATAAAAACGTTTTCATGAACCTGATAACTGTGGAATCTAAACAGTAGGTTAAGGCAGAAAGAAATTTGGGGGAAATTAAGTACAAGTTAAGTTTCTGGGTCAGTCATGTAGGGGTTTTTTCACCTGAGTAACATACACTAAAACAGCGCTGTTGTTCTTTCACTTTCTCAGAGTTCCTGTTTAGCTGAGAGCGATTTCGAGTGTGAGACAGACGACTTATTTGACCTGAGCGCTTCTCTGAGAGACTCTGAGTATTTCAGAGACCTGCAGGCTAGACCTGGTAGGGAGTGTGAGCCTTTTGCGCGCTCCCTGCCTGTGGTTAGTGACCCAGAGGACAAAACTCAAACAAAGCCCAATCCAGGACTATTCATCTACCCATCACCTACACTGCACTGTGGATCACACGTAGAAAATCTCTCACCATCCCACAAAAAAACAGACATGCTGTCTGATCAGGGAGAGACGATGGAATCGGCAGAGAGTTTGGATGAGATGTACATGGATGACATTGACAGCGACAGTTTCCCCATCCTGGTCAGGTCTATGTCCACCTCACGGAGACACAGCTCGGACGTCCCGCTGAATCCACTCGACCTGGGGAGAAGGTGAGATGGAAAAATAAAATTTAATAGTAGCATAGCTTAAATAAGTTTCAGGTCCTAAATGTACTGTGTAGTGCATGGGGTGTAACAGTATGGTTTATTATAGCACAGTGTTGTGATACATAAGGCTCTCAATTCATTACATTACATAGCTATAATAAGCATTCAAACTTACATTGATCACGCCCACACTATCTCTGAAAAAAGTAACTTCTTTATTTCAGATAAGTGGTTAAAATAACATTCTGATTTTTATAAACTAATATGACAGCAGGTTAACATATTAGCGTACAACCTCAAGATAAACAACAATAGCATCAGTCAGCAGCAAGCAGGAACTGAAGAGTTTCTCCAAATCATTAAGGGCTATAAGCACACTTCAGCTTCTTGACATCCATAAAAACTTCTGTAACAACACAAAGTTAAACCTAGATGTTGAGAATTGTTGTATTTTCAAAATATATTTAACACATTTTCTTCATGATATTACGTATGACTTTCCAACAAAGTGTTTAGTAAAACTCTTTCTCAATCTCAATCTGTTCACTGTTCATCTAGCAACATCCAAAAACTGTCATTATTGGTTAGCCACATTCTGACTTTCTAAATTAGACAAAGCTGCAAACATGAGCCAGACTAATACCGAACAGATTTACGATAACTTTTGAGATAGTAAGGAGATGTTTATATGATATTTATAGGAGTCAGTTTCGAAACAGTCAGAGGTTTTCTTTCTTTCTTTCTTTCTTGCTTTCTTTTTCTTTTTTTTTCAAGATAGTTAAAAAAGTGAGGCTGGTGATGGAATATCAGTTTATAGGTGCTATAATATGAATGCTAACACTGTGTATCGTGGATGTTCCCCAATCTATAAGTTAACTAATGCATTATAAACATGGCTGAAAAGGCATTCTATATTATTGAGTTATTTCAACAATGCATTTAATTCTTTATAAATATCTCTATAAATGATAACTTGTTATGAATGTGTTCATGGGTACATATAAAGGTATGCTGTGAAAATGAGCTCATGATAAAACAGTAAGTTTTTGTTAAATTCAAAACAGAACTGGAGGTTTTGCATGTTCACTCATTCGTGTGAATAGAGTCAATGCTGCTGAGCAAAAGAGGAACCAGTGAATATACAAAGAGTGCAATAATGACACACCCCAACACACACAACGGCAGAGTGACAAAAACTACACTAAAACCCCAAGACATGCCATACTGCACACATCAGAAACACCAACAGCACCATGACTGGAGTGGCAGCTAACCCTTAAACTTGTTACAAACCTAATTATATTTTGGATATTTTTTAACATTTACCAATTCAAAAAATGTGAAAATTCATCTTTGATAACTTTCTTTGCATGTGTGGTTTTAAATAAATCACAGGCTTGCTTGTTAGCACAGAATCGTGTGCAAAAATACAAACTGTGGTTAACTAGAATCCATGAAAATGTCATAAGGACTAATTGTTTAGTTATAATATATGTTTAGTTTTTTCCATTAATAATAATTTACTGTAATAAATAACAAAAGGCTGCAAAGACATACTATTGCTCTTCCCATGATATTCAGGAAATTTATATGATCTAAATTTCTGTGAATTTCTGAAGTATTTTATCATCTAAGGGAGTTTTTTCCTGCCACAGTCACCTCAGGCTTGCTCATTAGGGATAAATACAAATAAACTTAAATATAAGGCTAATATTAATCTTGAACTTTTTGTACTATATTTCTTATGTTCTGTAAAGCTGCTTTGAAACAACGTCCATTGTTAAAAGTGCAGTGCAAATAAACTTGAATTGAATTGAATATTTTACTAAATATATCTGAAGGTAAAGTGTAGTTATTGTAGGCTGCAGGGAGAAAAATGTGCTATGGCAGATTTCGTAGATTTTAATAATGTTTAATAATTTATATGAAACATGCAAAAATATGATTTCAAAGAACATTTACCTGTGTTTTTAAAGGTTTACATACAGATTTGTAAAATGTATTATCAGTATTACAGCATCATGGATTCACCCAAAAAACTGCACAAAGTACACAAAATTCCAATTTGAGACGTCTAAACCTCCAAATTTCCACACATACACACCTCATCTCCTGCCCCGGTGCCCCTTTAAACCAGTGTAATAACAGAAGAGACATATCTGGAACACAATTGGCTCCTGTACATTTACACTTGCCTGTCGCTCTTATCCAGAGCGATGTACAAGAGTGCTTTGACGTCTCTATCAAAGAATACATTAACACTGGTTCAATAGGTCACAGACTAAGAATACCATCAGCCTGAAACTGTGTTGGTAGGGTTTTTTTTATTTAAGCAACATACAACAATACATAAAACAAACAGGGGAAATAAGTTAAAGTGCTTCAGGCAGAGGTAGGTCTTCATCTGGGGTTTAAAGATGGTTAGTGTCTCAACTATTCAGACATCTAGGGGACGTTCAACCCACCACCTTGGTGCCAGGACAGAGAAGAGTCTAGATGAATACCTACCTCTTACCCTGAGAGAAAGTGGGACCAGTCACACAGTGCTAGTGGATCAGAGGGAGTGAGGTGCAGCGTGAGGGGTTTCTAAGAAAGATGCAGTAAATTTTCAAACCACAGCATGACTGCATCTAGCCACGTCCACAAATTGCCATAAAAGGCTGCAAGAAGCTGAAAATGACAACTAAACTCAATGGGAAAAGAGCATCAGCTAGCATAGAGACACATTGTGTGTCATTACTTTTCTCATATATTAACAGGAAATGACTCAGTTTCAAAAAATGTTAATTACGTTGGTGTGTAATTAAAATAAATGTGTTTTCAGTTTGACAGCAAAATCCATATTTATACTCTGAGTAATTTATAAACTATTAGAGTGTGAAGCTGATTAGACAAGATGTATTGTAGTGAGTATTGTAGTAGCTGTAACATGTTGTGTGTGTGTGTACAATGTGTTTAGGTTTAGTCTGGACACCAGGAGTATAGACAGTGACGGGGAGCGAGAGGATCAGTGCCAATCTCTGAGCTCGGTGGAGGAGTTTTCTTCATGTGGAGAGACAGAGCTCAGCAAATCCATAGTAATGAACAATGCACAAGCTTTACGATCTGTAGTCCTCAATAATACACACACACACTCACAAACTCCTTTGCTCTTTAGCAGACATCCACCCCAGGGAAGACGGTGTATGCCCGATCTGAGATTGTGTCGTCAGATGATAAATCTCAAGCTGAGAAGGTCTCACGTATTCTGGAAACTTCTACACAGGCGGCGCGAGCTGCTGGAGGTTAGAGCTGCTCATACTCTCTACCTGAGCTCCAATTACACTACAGTCAGAAGATGTTAATTAACTTTCTATAACAGCGGCTCTGACAGCAGTGCAGGTTTATATTAATGTGCAGTTCTAATACGTTATTGTTTCTGAAGTAACAGGACGTGTAGAGAAACATTAAAAAGCTGTGAAATTATTGATATGGTGTAGTTTTCTGTAAGGAGATGTTCATAAAACATTTATGGAGGATTTACAGAGCTGCAACTTTAACTTTTCTGATATCGTCAGGACAGAAGAGTTTACATTTTTACAGTTTCTCAGTGACAAGCTGTATTTTTAAGGGTGAGAAAAAAAAGGATGGTGAGGACTGTTTATAGCTACTATTTTGTAAGCAGTACTAGTTTTCTAGACATTTCACTGCATTAAATGTAACTATAGATGGATAAAACATATCATTTCTGTAGGATAAAAGAATTAAAACACTTTAGAACCTGCTACTACTGGAAAAAATGATCAACTTTGGTAGGGTCAGATTAACTCTTTGTTTTGCTTTATCCCGGCTCACACCACAGTGTCATGGATTATTTTTCCTTCCTACACATCCCCACATGTTTTATTCCTCAAATATTTCAAAAACTATGGAAATAATTTTACTGGAAATGATAGAGGATTGGTTTGCTTTTGTCTGATAAGTGACGTTGTTTCTGTCTGTTTCAGAGGAACACGACTTGGATGAGAATTTGCGCTCAGCAGAAGGCCAGTGTCACATGTAAGTTCAACACATTCATATTGCAGTAAACACTCCAGCTTTATTCTGTTCAATCAGTCAAACGAGTATTCGTGCAAGTCAAGCAAAACCTGTATAATGAACGTTGTTTTATACTCATTCAATTATGCTGTTATCTGTTATTTGAGTCAGATCCCTGTGTACCATCAACTGAATTGCGTTCCTGATCTTTTTTACGATCATTCACACATAGCCTGTAAAACACACCTAGCTGAACAGCAAATATTTTAATATTTAGTACAAATTTCTTTTAATGTCACTGATGTGTTCACAGAAAGAAAACGGTGTTGAACTGTATTTTTTCTTGTCATTGAGGTAGTACATATAAGCCTACAACTTTTTTGCATCTTTAGTACACAAAGCTCCACCCAGTTAACAGTTCAACTAGAGTTAGCAGTAGCAAGGATGTTGTGACATTCTTAGCTAGAGTTATAACGCCATATACATGTGAAATCTGTCTCATAATGAATTATAAGGATGGTCACGAGTGTGTAACTGTTACAGCTTTTGATTGTACTACACACAAAAACTTTTTTTACTTGAATGAAGGACATTCAAAAAAATTCTCATCCTCATCCACATAGTGCTGAAGTCATGGCTTAAGCAGTTTTTTAAATTATGTTGTACATATTTTCCAGGTTATTTCTATGTATGCTCTAACACACATTTTGGAGTGAAATATATTATGAAAGGTACAAAAGATAAACGAGGTAAAACCCCAACAACAAGGAAAAATACAGTTGAATATCTTTTTTCCTGGGTATGTAAATGTGATGTTTCTTGTTCCCTTAGAGAGGCACAAAAATAGTCAAAAATATTGCCAACAAAGTCAGATGTCAGATGAGAATTTCTCTTTTGTGAACTTAGGATCCTGAAACAGGGTTACACTTGTGAACTTGCAAGATGTAATTAGGTGACTCATGATTCATGAAGGAATCTTGCTTTCTTAACAATTCTGATGAGTCAATCAGCCAAACTGTTTTAGAATCCACTTTCCACAATATATATATATATATATATATATATATATATATATATATATATATATATATATATATATATATATATATATATATATAAATAGAATCCACAATAAATCACAGGTTGCTTTGCTGTTATTTACACACACAAAATACATGTTCTTCATGTTCTAGCTTATTCTTTAAGAGCACTGCATTTGTCCTTTCCAGAGAAGTCAATCAGATAATTGGGTTAAAAAGAGACAAAACATAGTGGGGCTGTATGATTTGTTTGACAAACCCAACACTTATCTCAGCTCCTCCTACTACACACACACACACACACGTTTAGTCTCTGTGTCTTGTTTGTCTTAGGCTAATGGTACAAAAAGTTCTGCATGAGCTTAAGCTGTATCACTGGTAAGTAAACAGCATGACAGGAGCCTGCTATATCTAGCGTACTCACACACACACACACACATGACTGTCCTGTAGCAGCATGCAAAGCCCAGTTACCACAATCCACCGAGTCTGGGTAGCGTTAAAGGAAATGTTTACCCAAAAATAAAATGCACACTCCCAGAGGCAGGTTTAGTGTCTCTAATTACTGTACTAAATGGAAGCTTAGAGTCACTTCCTTGTCTCACACCATTTATACATCAACAAGTTCAAATCAAGTCAGTGAAATCATTTCTAAATGCTAGACTATAGAGACTATGTTCCCTGTCTGCGTCTGACACCCAGCTGTGTGCTGAGGAAGAGAGTGATTTTATACTACTAAATGTGTTTATCTCTGTGCCTATGTTTATAGATGATGTCAGAAAGCACAGTAAGAAGCCCGTGTGAGACTGAACATTTCCACAAAGTCCACTATGAGATCATTTACACAAATTAAGCATGCCATGTTAAACTGGTGGCTATAAGCTTCCAGTGTTGTTAGAAACATTAGCCTGGTAGCAAAATTAAAACAGCACACAGCAATCACCAAACATGCCGCAGGACAATCTGTGCATTTCGTTTTTGTCTAAACCATTCCGTTATTCAACGCTAACATGAAAGTGTGATGCTTCATTCTTTCACTTTTTATCACCTCACTCATTCTGAGACAAAAGACCTGTAATTCAGCATGAGCACTGTGAGTGTGTTTGACGTGATTTCCTGGCCATAGTGTCTCTGTGGTCTGCACTTTCATTTGTGTCATATAGTAAAGGTGTTTGTGTCTATGTGTGTGTGTGTGTGTGTGTGTGTGTGTGCGGTGCATAGGGCCAATCCTAGAACCTCAAGTGCTGACAGGAAAGAAAATGTCACCTGGTATGAATTTCTCTCCATCGAGTAAGTCCAGTTATTTTTTTTTCCTTTATGCTCTTTAAAAAACTAAAAGCAGTATGTGAAGGAGGAGTGGTCTCTATACTTCACTAACAACGAAGGAGGTGTGGCCTCTGTGCTTCAGTCACAGTGAAGTAGATGTGCTTAATAATCAGTAAAGGAGGAGGGCCTTCTGTGTCTGTCAGTCACAGTGAAGGATGCGTGGCCTCTGTCCCTAAGAAATGTAAAAGAGGCGTGGCCTCTGTGTCTGTTAGTTACACTGGAGGTGTGGCCTCTGGGCTTAATACACATAAAGGAGATGTGGTCTCTGTCAGTCACAGTAAAGCAGGCATGGCTTCTGTGTTTAATAAACTTAAAGGAGGTGTGGTCTCTGTGTCTGTCAGTCACAGTGAAGGAGGTGTGGCCTCTATGATTAATAAACATACAGGAGGTGTTTTCTCTCTGTCAGTCAGTCAAGGAGGCGTGGCCTCTATGTTTAAGTCTCAATGAAGGAAAATAATCACCTACATTATGTATTTAAAATTCACATATTTTCAGAAAAACTATAAATGCCACCTTTTTATTTTATTTGGAGGCCACTGTTTCTGTGTAGAGGTTTTTCTTACATTTTCCCTCACATACTCTAAACACTTTCCCTAATCCTGTATTCTGGAAATGTTAGGAATGAGGAAGAAGAGGAGAGAATGGAGAGAGCAGAAAAGGGCACAAAGGTGAAGCGTACTCTGAGCTCGTTGAGGAACAGGATGACCGGATCCTTCAACAAAGACAAGGTGAGGACACATACTGTACACTCATGATGATTTGTTATTCTGCAGGATAACACACTTCCTCTGTATTTGAACACCATGCAATGGTTTACAGGAAACATTGCTGCAATATGTGCTGTAACTTCCTGTTTTTTGTTTTTTTTTACCCATGTATATTTAAGACTGAAACTGCAACATTTATTTTGTGATGGTTTGGCCATCTTACTGAATTACATGTGCATGTGTAAAATGCTTCAGTGATAATGCATAAAATATTGAGCAATATATAAATTTACATATATACTATGATTAAAGAGTAAGTGCATGAGTGGATGTTTGGGGAAACTTGAAGATGGATAAATAATCAGATGGATAAATATTAGGATGGGTATTGTATAGATGACAGGATTATATCAGTTCTACTAGGTGGATGAATGGGTGATGGATGAGTGGGTAAATGCATAAAAATAAGGTTCGTGGAATAACCGGTTGTTAGAATGAGTGATGGAGTGAATAGATGGGTGGATGAATTGAGGGGATGATTGAATGAGGTAGATGGATTAATAGATACATGGATGGATGAAAGAATTAATGAATATTATTGTTCAGATTTGATGGATTGTTGATTTGAATTAATGACAAACATGGATGAGGTTAAAGATAAATGGATGGATGAGAGAATGGATGGCTTAATGACAAAATGAAGCAGGGAGTGGATGATTGTTTAGAGGTGTGATGAGTTAGAGGATGGATGGATGATGATTAGTATTATACCACTGCAGATGCATGCAATCTTTCACAAAATAACTCATATTTCTATGTTGCACCTGTAGTATATGAACATATAGATATTCTTTTCTGTCGTGTTTCTGTTGCAGGGTAAGCACCGTGAAAAAGAGCAGCAGAAAGAGAAAGACAGAGAGAGGGAAAAGGAGAAAGAGAAGGAGAAAGAGAGGGAAAGGGAGCTGAAGGAGAGCACTTATGCGGTTAGCAGCAGCTGTAATGGCCACCGGCTTGTGCGTGGCTCTTTCTCGAGCCGAGCCACGTGCTCACTGTGCAGCAAGACCCTGCAGAGGAAGCATGGTCTGCAGTGTGTCAGTGAGTACTAAATACACAGCCACCACACACACTCTCATATATCTGTATGTGCACATGGACCCTGCATGTGCCCCCCCCCCCACACACACATCACACACCCCACACACCAGCATTAACCACAGCTACTGTCAAAAAGCAGCCTGTTTACTTTCTATCTCTGCTCTGAATTTGCTCTTCCCAAGTTGCATGTAGTGTCTACACAAATCAAGTGTCCCAGAGTGCGCAAAAATCCCTCTGGCTTAACCTCTAATACCTTGTTAGAAGGGATTAAAAAAATGATCTATCCAAATATAATGAGCTGCCACTCTTCTAATAATATTACTATAATGTGATTTTATATTAAAGACATAATTTGATGTCAAGCATCCCAAATTTAAACCCTCTGCCAGGTAATTTGGTGTGTATTGTTTGCTTTTTGAGTTTTGCAATTGAGCTAGAAAGGGTAATGTTACTAACAATTAAAGGGAACTTTTTTATATACCTTCCAGAGTAGAATAACTATCAGAAAATGAAGGCCTTACGTGGAGATGTGAACCCCATGCATATAACCTGAATATTCTGAATGTGGTGTCCAGAATAAAAATGATCAGCTGCAAAAAGCTGTGTAAAAAAACCCAGAAAATATGCTAAATATATTACTGCATGTGGTGACATTAACCTTATAACCTTATTATTAACGTTAACATTATTATTTGCATAGGAAAGTAAATACATCTGTGACTGTTCCACTGAAAAAAATTAAAAGCACATGCTAAGGTTAAAAAAATGATTTCTTAATTATTTCTTATTTACCCCTATTTTTGTCCTCTTGCACGGCCTTTAGTACTTCATTGAGTGTCACACTGATATCCCTGAGCTGAGAATAGCAAGCTGGTTAGTAGCTGTCAGAACTGGCCAAAAATTCGCACTCTTAATCGAATAATCCTGCTTCTCACTGTGGCAGTTGGTAGCCAATAAACCGAGATTAAAGAAAGGGTTGTGTTGTTTTGACACATAGGGAGGTTAAACATATAGGATTCATAATAATGACATATATGAACATCATTATAGAGCAGTAGTAGTGTAATTTGTCAGTCATATATTTCATACCCCCACTCAAGCAACACCTCTGGTTGTGTGCATGCTAAAATACTGCATATATTGTTCAGGTGCCTTCACATAGCTTATTATGGCTCTGCTTTTCACTTTTTGCTTTGTAAGTCACACACAAGTGTTAATCTTTGTGCTACTTAATCAAACTCACAAGATCACTGAACAGATTTCTGTGAATCACAAAAAAGTAGAGTAACTTTCTGAGTAATAAGTAAGAAATATAGCTGTGGATCATCCAAGTGATGAGACTCCAACCAGAAGTTGGGCATTGGATGGATCAGGCAGGTCCAGATAGCAGAAGGAGCAAGGACCACAAGGAGTCAGGATTAGCATAGGTAGCTTGACAGAGTCACAGAAAGAAAGAGAGAGAGACACAGAGAGAGATTTATTAGGTAGGCTTATTATCATGTAGTAGTTAAGGACAGTGAATATTGTGTACAGAGTGCAAGCAGAGACTCTATGACAGCATAACCAAAAGGGAGAGCCAGAAGATAACACATTCATGACAAAAAACAGCCAGCCACTTCACCTGACCACAAACCTGAGTGAATGTAAGAAAGAGAGACAACACAGAAACATCCCAGTTCACCAAATCACACTATGAGGCTAGAATAAACAAACATGATTTCAGCTTAGACTTAAACATTGAGACTGTGTCTCACTGTGTGGGTTTCAAGCACTAATTGGAATGCTGTTCCATAACCGTGTAAGAGAAAGCACTGCCCCCTGCTGTAGCCTTTACTATTTGAGATACCAACAAATAGCCTGCACTTTTTGATAGAAGTAGGTGTGCAGAATCATAAACGATCATATGCACATGTGGCCTCTGTGATCAGGACCATTCAGTGCTTTATAGGAAACAGTAGTATTGTATAATCACTGCTACATTCTGGACTAACTGGAGCTTGTTTATGTATTTACTGGAACGTCCAGACATCGAGGCCTTACAATAATCCAACCTAGAGGTAACAAAAGCATGAAAACATTTTTTTTTTACTTCATGCATTATATAGAAGTAGCATTATATTATATTATATTACATATCTTAGCAATATTTCTGAGATAAAAGAAGGCTTTTCTAGTAATATTACCTACATGAACTTGAAAGACACTGGCGGTCATTTAGAGAAAGTGTGAGTTCATTTTGTCACCTTTACTTCCTCAGTCTGATGAAACTGCAGCATGGCAGGTTTCACACCTCATTGTTTAGAGGAAAGAGGAAATACATGTCGGTACAGTCCATTTGTTCTTTTTTTTTCAAGACCACATCATTTTAAATATCAGGGGAAAATTCCCTGTGCTCATTTCATCCAGCATCCTTTCAGGTACTTTTTCTTTTAGATGTGTTCAGCTGGAATGACCGTAATTTGGTGTACATAGCTAGTCATATGTTGGGCAGTCATGTGGCATGAGATGATTGACTTGGTGTGTTGAGTGTTAATAAAGTTACCTCTGTTTATATAGTACATTAAAATACAAGAATTAGACAGAGTGTGATAAAATCAAATAGGTTCAAAAAGCAATGAAAAAATATAAATAAAAGAAAATAAACAAATGGATTCATTAACCACAGGACGAAAGGGAAGACTCATTACTACAGACCTTAAAAGTATTCAAACAGTTTTTAAACTATATTTAATGTTCTGTTAAATATAAAATATAAATATAAAATGTATATTTAATGTTCTGTTTGCTAACTATTCAGCTAACTAAACATTTGCAAACTAGTGAGTTTGGTAATGCCATTGATAATTATGAGGTTACTTGGATACCTAACTGTAAAGATTTTGTGATTAGCCCACAGCTCAGATCTAAGAGTTTAATTTAATCTGTAATGCTGGCCCTTTGAGATAATAAACGAATGGATTACACACTCTTTAAACTCATGGGTTTAATAATGAGCTGATGGAATATTCCAGATGAGCAGGAGTAAAGCTGCAGGACAGGGAAATGCTGCTCATCTGCCAGACTGAGAAAAGTTTCACTTGGTTTGAGCTTAAACTGGGTTTGAGAGTTGACACTGAAACAATCAGCACAAAACAAAAGGGGAAGCGATGCCTGCTGTTCAGTCAGACTGAAGAGCTGTCTGTTTGCTGCTTAGGTTTATAACTGCATGTCCAAAGAGAGTCGTTCATGTTTATGTTGAGTCACACAGGCTGACAAAAGCCATGATCACTAAGGAACAAGTGGCCATTGAGGCGCATCACCCAGTGTGTCCAGGGAATATGATGGATAATTGTTTGAGCAGAATTTGCTTACTAAACAAATCGAGCTGATATATTTCATCAAGCTCCATGTGGCTTGAGCTGAAGTTGGAAAGCTACAGTTTACTGTCATCAGTCAGAGAAACAGCAAAACTACACACAAATTACACACTTACAGATTTTCATTTACAATCTTAAGGCATTTTCAGACCAAAATGTTATGCCAATATTTATGAGATGCATATTTACAGTTGGTTTAATACATCTGATTAGATCATATTTCCAGGTTGGCCGTTCAGATTACACAAATCATCTGCGTGTAGTTCATGCCTCTGTGGTAGAAGTGAGAAAAGCGATGGGGGGGAGTGAAAAACAACTCACAGCTGTATGACCTCTTAAAATCAAGTGAACTACAAATTCTCTTTTTTTGTCTTAGGGATATTAAATTCTGGCTGTCTAAAAACTTTCTCCATTTAAATCATCAAGAGACTCTACAAGAGCTAGAAAGATTCAGCCACCTATCATCTACGTTAAATTCACATTGCAAAGCAACAACAAAAAAATCTCAGTGTCTTATTCCTCTTATACCACAGCAATTTGGCGATGATTTTGGCATTTATTTATCAAAGAATGACCTCATACTTTTTTTTGCTTATATAGTTATACTTTTTATATTGTTTGATAAAACATTTAACGCTGGAGACTCCTTTAATAAATTTTAAATAACGTCTCCTTACAAAAAAAAACCCAATAATTCTACACAAAGATCATTGATTGTAGATTGCAGAAATGTTGCCAACTGTTATTATAGAAACTGCACTACAGGCAGAGCTGCTGTTACAGATCGTTAATGGACACCTTCTAGCCAATCAGATTTGAGAATTGGTATTTATTATTATTATTATTATTATTATTATTATATTTGTGTATTCATGATCAGAAACAGCACTGATTGACTCATTAAACCTTCGGAATGCACCGTTTTTGCTCCCACAATGCCTCGGGAGCTCGGGGGAGGACAGAGGGTGAATCACAAACGACTTCATATTGGATCTAAAGTGAACTACATAGGGTATAGGGACCAGGATTGGATTGTGGATGCGTGTAGTGCTGGAGTATAGGGAGTAACGTGAGATTTGGGATGGAGCCGAGATAATTCCACAGCAGCCCGAAAGCAGTCGGATTACTAGCGGCTGAATCGCAGAAGCGGTTGTCAAACAGAGCTGTTTTGACTTTGAAATAAACTCGTGGAAGGAAGCTGTTTGGGTGTGAAAGGAATTGTGGAGATAAAGCGTTCAGGTGCGTTCACACACGCTACAGGTGCGTTTTATGTGCGAGTGCGCGCGCGCGCAGAGCTCTTATTGTTTATGTCTACCATTATTAGCCAAGCATTTCGGCCTGATTTGTTTATTGTTTTATTATTTATATTTGTTTAATACAAAAGGTTTCCTTCACCTAATACCATGTTATACAATATTACGTTATTAAATCAACTGACATTACGCGTCTTTTATTTTTTTATTTTTTTAATTGCACACATCACCTGTTCGCCATCATTATTTCTAATAAGTAGTCACGTTAGCTTTAGCGTTAGCCAACAAACCCGGCTAGACTCTGAAGGTTATTTCGCAGTTTTCGCGGTCGTAATGTTTTTTATCGAACTATTTTCTAACAAGAATTTGCTCGGACCGTTTTCCTTTACCCGAAAGCTGTTGAGTGTTTATAGCCCTAACTATTCACCAATGCTAACGCTAGCTAGCCTAGTTTTAAAAACATTCAAAGTGAATGGAGGGCTAAGTATGTTGGGGTTAGCTTATTAGATCAGAACGCTTGGTGGTCGCTTTTTGATGACGCGTTCGATGCAAAGAAAACAAACTTCTAAAAAGCCTCCTCCAAACCTCCTTTTTTTTAATTCTTATTTTATTTTTTTATTTTTAAAAAAAACATCTTTCTTTATATGGAGTAGGTGAGCAGTTGCTGCTAACGAGCTGCTACTGTAGAGCAAGACACTATATTTGTCCCTGAGGGCGGGATATATAGATTTTAGAAAGCATTTAATTGGATAAACACAAGATTTGTACAGTATGAGTCAACAAAAATTGTAATTGTTTTCAGAGGAAGGAAAACTACCTCAAAAAAAAAAAAAAGAAAGAAAGAAAACATTGTTTGTGTTTTTCTACCCATCGCTTAGTGGAGAATAAATGGTTTGAGTTTATTCATTTGGAAAAGGTGTTTTTAAGCCCAAATATTGTTACCTCAAATTGCTGAAGATTGTGATTTGATGATCCTGTGTCCCTGTTAACGCTTTGACCTTGGCTCAAGCTTTTGACGTAATTTCCAAAACCCAACGTCTTTCTGTCTTGGACATTTTCTTGGTTAAAGTGAACAAGCGTGGGTGAAGGTGGCATTGAGTCCTCACAGCTGAGGAAAGGCTCTTGATAAAAAGATCACTGATCTCTATGTTTAGCTAGTTCAGCTGTCAGGCTTGTTTAGCTTTGAGGGAGTGTGTTGTATCTCGAAGGTGAATATGTTGTCAGTCAAGCACTTCAGCATGCTGCATTTCTGTTTCGAAAGGAATTACATCGGTGTGGCTCTAGATCTCTATAGTCCAAAGAAAAAGAGGTGAGTTTTATTCTGTTATTTGCAGAGATCATTTAGATGTGTGAAAGTCTTTCTGTTGATTTCTAAAGTTAAAAAAAAAAAGTGATTAAAGTTTTAAAGAGCACTGAAGTAAGTCTGACGTTTCCAACAGCATTTCCATTAGACTCTAATGTTGGATTAAAGAGTCAGTTTTATAGTCTTGCATGAAGTATCTCTCTTGTGTATTTCTCTTCTCCAAAATCTGTCTGAATTAAATGCAGTGAAAATATTCTCTACATAACAGTTGAAAGCGACCGATTCTTTGCTTAGAATATTGTTTCATTAAGGCCTTTGTGGACATTCTAATCCTTCATTTCACAGACTTTGTCCCTTGTTGCTCTGCTCTAGAGCTCTTAGACATGGAGTGCTGACTCTTTTTTTTCCCCTCACATCAGCATTTCTTGGCCTCTCTGTGTGTTGGACCGAGTAGTCACATGGTGCTGATTGCACTTGGCAGGTCCGTGACTCTGTCTGTATTAATGCGCTTCGCTGCTTTTCCTCCCTTTTTTCCCAAGCCAGCACAGATTTCTTTCTCGTGATCACTGGGATTTTTATGAATCTCAGATTTGGGCGCTATTACTTTTGATACAAAGTGATACGGGAGCAACCTGGCATCGCTGTTATGCCTTTCCAGTTAAAACAGAAGTCAGAACAAAGCGAGTAAAATGTAAAGTGAATTCACTGAAGAGTAAAGGATGTGGGATGTGAACATGTTTTGTTTTCGGGAGTTTCAGTTCAGCGGGCCGTTAGAAAACAATGATGAAGAGCTTGTGCTTAGCGGTTCTCTTTACAGTTGCTTGGCTCACATCTGGGAAGCAACTAGCAATCACAAGACGATATAATTTTGTTTGGTAAAATATTTTTTTTCGCCTGTACCTACTTGCATGTTCTTGTTAGCAGTGTTGGTGCCTCTGATGGTGTTTCAAGTCGTTAGAGTTCAGGATTCTATTCAGATTGTCTGGATGATGAGATAAAACGATTATAAAATGGTCTTTGAGGAATTAATCTCCTCCCTGTTGTAGCTCATGGGAAATTGAGGGTTGGGTGATCAATTCAATCCTTATTTATTAATTAATTCATTTATTTAGTCATTTATTCTTTTATTTATGCACCACATATCTATTTTGGTCGTCTTCGGCATCCAGAATGGTAGTGACTTTGCTAATTTGCAAATAAATAGCTTACACTTGAATATTCATCTCAGATTGCCCTCATCTCAGGTCACATGACCAGATATGCAAAGTGTCACGCCAATGTTGAAGGCAGTGAGACACTTTGCAAATCAGCAGGAATTCAGGCGTCCCATTCAGCACGGAGTGTCTTAGTGAAATCCATCTGAAAGATTAGAATTAATTAAGATTTATCTGATAGTCTCGGGTTTTATGGAAGGAGTCTCCAGTCTCAGTGCCAAAGAATTAGGACAAAGGAGTTGTGGTTTCTGTGTAACCTGGCAACTTGTGTGTGTGTGTGTGTATGTGTGTGTTTTCTTATTAATTTTTATTTGAGGAAAAAAAGAGGCCAATGAGGTAAGGACTGAAAGGGGAAAAATATTTGCTTTAGAAATGTAATGTAACCATGTAATCTTTGGCAAATTGTCGTTGTACAAGAGGAATTAAACACTTCTGATAAACGAAAATAATCTTCAGAGTTCTTCAAAGTCATCCTGCTGCATCACACCACCCCTCCACTGGCTGTTTTCCTCTAACAGCACGACACAGAGTGTGTTATTCTTCACATGCGGAGACCTTATAGTTATACACTTCAAGCAGACGACCCTAACACTAGATTATTAAGATGTTGAATATTTCTTCTTTGCTATGAAACCTAGAATGCAGCAACAGGCTAAGCTTCCCCTCATTGTGACCAGATTTAATCATGCTGGTGTCACTAAACAGATGTAGAAGAGATGCAGAGGCTTTACGTGACTCAATAAAGTGTGTGTTATAAACGTCATCCTTCTGACTATGGCTGAAGTGGGAATTAGGACATAAAAGTTTTGCTTGACTAGAAAGATCCCATATAGTATTTTTTATTTTTTTCCTGTATAAACCTGGTGGCTGCATTATGATCTGTAGCTTTAAACTCAGAGTTCTGTTTTTTTGATACGGATCATGTCTAGTGGCACCAGGCTGGTTTTGGGAGGGCAGAGGGAAGGAAACCATTATCTGTTGTTTTGTTCCCATTTGTTATTATTTCCCGTTTAATTTTGCAGATTGTGCTGTTAACGTTCACAAAAGCTGTAAGAGTCTCCTGCCTGAGTGCAGCAACACTAAGAACAAGGTAAGATTTAAAGTTTCCTAATGCAAATCGTCCACCGGGTTTAGAAACAGTTAACTTTGCGTTTAGTTTCCTTTAGAGCCGGATCGCTATTTATACATTTCTGTTCCAGCTTTGCATTGCCTTCATCTTTTGTTGGAAACTGGTTAGAAAGTACATGACGTTGTTTGCATGATGTGATATGATGGCTTGTTCTGCACACAAGAAGTCTAGGGTATTAATACAACCAAACACTGCATTAAACCTGTAAGGTGCATTTATGTGGCATTATTCTACTTTAAGTTTTTCTCCTCTTGAAAAACACAGCTAAAGCTAAATCTTGCATGAGATCTCTGTCTAGTCAGGCGTACAGGAAGTGACAAATTCTACACTGGAATTTAGGCCTATTGGGAAAATGTTTATGTTTATGCCGTACTTATAAAATTAACCGGTTAAGCACTTTTAAAATATTTTTATTATATATTAATAGGACAATTTAGAGAGATTTTATTCACTTTTTTGATTATGCCCATCCTGACTTTTGATGGTTTTTGTTCCCTGTAACATATCTAATCCCTGATTGACCGATCACAAGACACACCCTTGTGTAGATACAGTTGCCATGTATATCAAGCCTTGAGAAATAATCATCCTTAATATTTGAATGATGGATATTTCTGACTAGGCAAACAATTAGCAGCTGTATTTGCTTTACTGCTGTATCATCAGCGCTCACTGGGTTGGTCTGGTTTGGAAACAAAAAACCAGCATAAATGAATCAGTGTACAGTAGGTCTTAAAGTGATTTTTTTTTTCTCAACAGAGTAAAGATTTTGTCCAGAAGAGCCAAGCAGCTGCTCAGCCCAGTAGTCAAGGTGAGTTTAAATAGCTCTTATTGTCCAACCAGGTTTCCTTGTCTTGTTGTAAATGCACTATGATGATTGCTGCTGTTTCACAATAAAATAAGTCTATATTTTTAAACAGTATGAATGTACAGGGTGGGATGGTGGCTCGGTGGTTAGCAAGTTTGCCTCTCACATCCAGGGTTGGGGGTTTGATGCCTTCTCTGCCCCATGTTAAGGAGTTCCTCAAGTGTTTTGTGGGTTTCCCCAGGGAGAACTGGTTTCGTTCTTCCAGTCATCCAAGACATGCACTGTAGGCTGATTGGCATCTCTAAATTGTCATGGTTTGTCCAGGGTGTCCTCCATCTTGTTCCCTGAGTAGCACTTTTTTTTTTACATAATCTCCATTTCATTGATTGTTTAAGTTTCTTTTCTCCTGTCTTTAGGATGAGTTTGCTGGATTTTCTCGTGATCTCTCGCTCGCTCTCGATACTCTCCATTTTTCTGTCTTTGTGTCTTGACATGGGTAAATATGAGCCGCTTCTCCTGTGAGCTGGAATCCCCTGACACCAAATTAAAGCTGTTGAGCTGAAGCAGGAGCGGTAATTAAAATGAAAATCTGATTCTTAAACTGAGGTTCGGCCTGGTCTGGAAAATTCTGTGCAACTCGGATACTTGTTGAATTTTTTCAGAGTTGTAGTTGCGTCAATTGAGGCAGCTAGCTCTGATTTGATGTGATGTGTGTGCCTCCACAATGCATCAAAGTGTATACATATTATTTACAGATTTAATCAGCAAATATATCTGTATGCAACCTGATCTAAATCAAATACTTGTGTGGAAAGTATGGCCCATTTTAAAGAAAAGATTTTTTTTGTTTCCTTTTTTTTTTTATACCCGTGTTGTTTTATTGTCACCTGAATCAGAGATTCAGGTTTAGAAGACCATCTCATGATTTCAGTTTGATGGGGTGTATCAATCCTGAGTTATGGTTTTTATTCAACTGAAACATGAATCCTCAGGATGAATTCCTGATCACATAGTAAACACTTTTTTGCTTAATGTAGGTGATTGTATTTTATATGCTAATCAAGGAATGACATTTTTTAAATTTCCAGAGCATTTGATTATAGGCAAACCTTATGGTGTGATGTGATGTTGCATATAGCTGCACATTGCAAAAGCTTTTCTCTTATATCACAGAAAATTGCCCAAGGTAACGTATCACTGGCTCACCAGTCACCTGTATACTGCTTGATAGAGTAACAAGGATGGGTGTGTATTTGAGAGGCTGATTATCCTCCCCAGAGGTCTCATGAGATCTTTCCAGGTATTCTTAATCTCAGCATAAAGCATTCGATCAACAACCTTCCACACTGAAGTCCCCCTCCCACGCAGTAACAGGAGAGAAGAGAGGCAAAAATCAGGCTTGTCTTTCACAATTTGCTTGTCTCTTTATCAAGCCCATCGATCCAGTGATATTTTTACTTGTCCTCTTCTGTTGATGGTTCTTCATCCTCTGAGTGTGGAGTGAAGATGGGCCTGGCCACGCGCAGGAAGCATAAAACTCGGAAAAAGTTTGCTTCTCCTTCGTTGGGGTTTCTCCTTCAGTGTCACCGCCTCAGCTGGCATCTCGGCAACTCGTGGCTTCTCAGTTCCTCTCGTTCTTACTTGTCTCATCTCTCCACAGCCTTGAGGGAGCCGTGCCTCGCCTCCGATGGCGCCATCCGCCTGGCTACAGGCATGACCGTCCTTCCCCGAGGAGCCAGCGGGCAGCAAAACGCTCTAAGCGCCAACCACACGCTCAGCCACACCAGCAGCTCCAGGTCAGTGATGATGATGGGATAAGGTGATGGTTAGACACATAAATACTGGATTCCTTACAGACCTTTTGGCTCTTGTGTTTCAGCTCTATTACAGGGGAGATGGATGAAGTAGACGCATTCAGAATCAAACGTCACATGGAGGACACCATCTCCATTGCCCCATCTACGGCCGAGTCTGTCATTGTGGAAGGTGAGGAAATGTGTTTGTTTTTCTTTTTTTTTTTTTTATAAAAGCTGTGCACGGTGCTGTTGTGGTCTTTTGCAAAACTTGCTCAAAGGGAAAGCTAAACTAAAGGTAAAAAAATGTTATATTCTGACAGTTTTATTATTACATATTTTAGAATTCCAGTCTGTATATGTAAAACAGCATGGCATGTTATGAAATACATTCTGTATTATAAATGAGCTGTGTGTGTGTGTGTGTGTGCATGCAGATGCATACTACAACAGTGTGAGATTGGAGCTGGACTCGATTGCTCAGGACTTTGAGGTGGAGTCGTGGAGTTTGGCCGTGGATCAGCATTTCTTAAAGAAACATACCAAAGAAGTGATTAAGAGACAGGACGTGATATACGGTGAGAGAGAGAGAGAGAGAGAGAGAGAGAGAGGATGTGGGCACGCTTGTGTGCACATGGTGTGTGTGCGCGTGTGTATTGTAGACACTGAAGTATCCCGCCTACACACCCCCCCATGCAACACCTCTCACAGTGATTAGTGCAACACGGCCTCAGAGCGTGTTATCTCATCTCAAGTCTTATCTCATTTTAGCAGGAACTGATGTCATGTTAGCTGAACCTGCTTGCATGTAATAGTGAGTTTGTATAAAGGAAATGGTGAACAATTGAGTAGTACTACATAAATATCCTCTTTATTAAAATTCTAGTACCGGGCCTTTAAATGGGTAAACCAAAACAAACCAACTCACGCACATGCGCACACTCACTCATCACTAGAGGGCGTTATTCACTTGAGAAAGAAAGTGAAATTATCTGGGAATTTGTTTTATGAAGTAAAATGCACTCTTCTTTTAAATCCCACAATGCACTATTATAGGTAGTGAATTCATTAAATGCCAAAGAAATACCCATAATGCCCTGCCTAATTTGTTTTATTTGTTTTAAGTCAGACGTCTTACATATATAAAGAGTTTATTTAGCCGTTTGGTAAAGTCATCGCTTTAGTCCCATGACCTTCATTGTCCTCTGGTTTGATGAATATTTATCCATCATACCGATCATTCAGTAATCTAAAAAACCTCAGTAATTTTCAAATATTTAATAATAGATTTCAAAGGTTTAATACATTCAATAAAAATAATATCTTACAGATTGAAAGATTCATGAATTTCTTAAAAAGCATTTTACAGTTTTGTTAGATTTGAGATTTGCTAAATTCTTAAAATTAAATAAAGATTCAATAACAAATGTCTTATTTCAAACTTGTAGTTGTTGCACACACACAGTGATACTTTGCATTTCTCTTGTTCCAGTTCATCTTTTTCTGAGTTCTTGTTGTTGTATTTGTATACTGACTTCCTGTTTTTTTGAGTTTGCATCATGTCAGAAAAGCCTCGTCAGTCTACAGGTGTGTGTTTATTAGATAACGTTAATTCTGTGTGACCTTGTTTGTTTTAGAACTGATCCAGACAGAGATGCATCATGTGCGCACGCTGAAGATCATGCTGTTAGTGTACGTGCACGAGCTGCGTGAGACTCTGCAGCTGGACGAGCGCAGACTGGACTGTTTATTCCCGCAGCTGGAAACCCTGCTGGATCTACACGGCCATTTCCTGTCCCGTCTCCGAGAGCGACGCCAGGACACGCTGGAGCCGGGGAGCCAGTGCAACTATATTATCCACAGTGTGGCAGATATCCTCAGTGAGCAGGTATATCTCTGAGTTTCCATCGGGTAAAGTCATGATGACGTTAAACATCATTTATATCACAGTGCCATCGTTCTAGATTCTCATTGATTACAAGCTGTTAAAAGCTGTTTTACCATTTAGCTCCAAATCACAGGTTTATATTGATGTTCTGATACAGTAGCATTTTCTGTAACGGCTTCTTCAAATATACTTTGGACGTACTTCAAATATACTTCAGGGTCAAAGTAATTGCCAGTTTAGGACAAATGTAGTCAAATATATAAATCTTCTGCTTTCAGTTTTCACTGGAAGTAGCTAACTGTTGACCGAAGCATGTAGCTACCAGTTCAGCATCATTCTCCTATAGCTGCTCATAGTAAATGATGGGGATGGTGTTGTTTGGATGCACATTAAGACTGTTGTTTGTCCCTCATGCAGTTTTCAGGTGAACTCGGAGAGCGGATGAAGGAAAGTTACGGCGTGTTCTGCAGTCATCACACCGAAGCCGTCAGCTACTACAAAGAGCAGCTGCAGAGCAACAAGAAATTTCAGAACCATATAAGGGTAGGAGGAGAAGATAGCCTTCCTCTCTTCTTTGATTTTTTTTGGTTTGAATTACTGCTTTATTTGTGTAAACCTCCAAAACACTTTTATATTATTATATCTGACCACATTTGAAAAAGTAAAGTCTGACAGTATTATAATTACATGGCCACAGGTTCTTAGGAACAATTTTTGCACTTTATTTTTTGAATAAGTTACACCATGCTGATATTATTATTATTATTATTATTATTATTAACATCCAAATTCTTTAATGTCTGGTGTAATTCAGCACTGTCTCACTGTTCTGTCTTTTTACTAGAAAATAAACAACTTGTCCATCGTGCGGCGGCTCGGCATTCCCGAGTGCATCCTGCTCGTCACACAGCGCATCACCAAATATCCCGTTCTTGTGGAGCGCATGCTGCAGTACACAGAAGGTCAGGCCTCATTTACAAATGTACAATTTGCTTTTGTAGAATACACTGAGAATAATAAAGGACAGTTAAAAACACTTGAATCCTCTTAGCAAAGTCCCATCAGACATCAGGTTTCTTTTGGATTGCAGTGATGGGAGATGTTAGTGCACGTGACTCTTTTTGAGGTTATTAAGGATCTGCAAAGCTGTATCATTAGCATTTTACATACATTTGTTTTAATGTAAAAAAATAATAATAAACCGTAGCTACACTGTTACTGGACTATTGAATATTTGGAGAAAAAAAATTACACAGAATTTCAACAGTATTTGTTAATATCAGGAAATGAAAGACTGATTTGTTGTCTATTCTACTTGTATAACTTATGATGTTCTCCATGTGTTCTCCACAGCCGACTCTGAGGAACACGAGCAGCTGGCACGAGCTCTGGGTCTGATCAAAAGTGCCATCGTTCAGGTGGACTCTCAGGTCAGTCTGTACGAGAAGGAGACACGCCTCAGAGAGATCGCTGCCAAGATGGAGCCTAAAGCATTCGGAAAGATTAAGGATGGACGCATCTTCAGGAGGGAGGATGTGACGCAGGGCAACCGGAGACTGCTTTATGAAGGCACAGTCAACTGGAAGGCTGCCTCCGGCAGACTCAAGGGTACGTACATGAGTCCTGACACTGTGCTCATGTGAGCAGGTGACACATAACTAGTGAAGCATACATGGTTGTCAAGGTGCTGGTTAAAGTTGTCTTGTTGGAGAGCCAATATAAAGAGATTTACAAAATGCTAAATTAAAAATATGTAATTGTCGATGTTCCAGTGTAGGGTTATAACTAAAAGAAATAACATCAAGCCTATCTTTTGACATTAACCAACACAAGCAACTCCAATGCTTTTGATTTTTACACATGCAGAAATGTATACAGGTTTTACTATGTTAGTAGTTTTCGATCTTCTGTAGTCTGACTTATTTTCATGCCTGAGTGATGCCACTGTAGAACAAATGAAATCTTAAAATATATATACTGTGGACCATCTGATATTTTCAGTTCTTAAGCCTAAGTCATTTTTTATTTAGACTTCTCTGAAAAGTATTTCAAATTCTTTTCCTCACATGTACAACACCTGAACTCTTGACTTTCCTTCAGATATCCTAGCTGTGCTGCTCACAGATGTCCTGCTCCTGCTACAAGACAAGGACCAGAGATATGTCTTCTCCGCTGTGGTACGGTTTAAGCTTTCATAATCACTCTACAGCCTCTATGGGAGTTTTCAGATATCATTAGATTTAATAGAATAGAAGAGAATATGCACTTTCTGGACAGTATTAGTGCTTTAGCAAAATAATAAGCACAGAGAAGTAAGGTCTGGTTTATAAATTTCTCACTTAGAGTAAATTCAAATGCATTTCAATTTAATACAAATTTATAATAGATATTGTTTCTATAGTAACAGCTCATTCACTGGGACCTGATTTAAATCAATAGTAAATTTAAGTGTATTGAATCATTACTTGCTTAATTGTATACTATTACAAGTATTATTATATTTGTATCATGAATCATAATGTGTATTGTAATATCGGGAAGTGTGTTTTGTACAATATTACACATTCAGGTTGTACCACAATCACTCCCGGACATTATTATACTATTTCACTTTAGTGAACTGAACCAAGGAGAGTAACATTTTTGCCGTGTTTGCAGGACGGGAAACCGTCGGTGATCTCCCTGCAGAAGCTGATCGTCAGAGAGGTGGCACACGAGGAAAAGGCCATGTTCCTCATCTGTGCCTCCTCCAACGAGCCTGAGATGTACGAGATCCACACGTCCTCTAAAGAGGACCGCAACATCTGGATCACACACATCCGCCAGGCCGTCGACAGGTACAGTCAAAGTTATCGTTTAATATAAAAAAATCAGTATGGTTAGAATTAATTATTTCTTTTTATTTACTGGCAATAACAGAAAAAGCAGTGGTATTATTACAAATAGGAAGCAAAAAACCTCTCGATCATTTTCCATAATATTTTTGAAGTTATGATCTCAGATTTTCAATGTATTTATGCTTTTTTAATAGCTTAATAGCACCTTTTTGATATTAAATGGCTCCCAATGAATTTCTCAACTCAGTATTTGGAATTTGGTGGCATGTGTGCTTGGATTTTCTTGCTTGTTGACTTTGTGTGTGTTTGTGTGTGCCGCAGCTGTCCTCACACAGCGGAGAGACTCGTTACTGAAGAGGAGGGAGCAAAACTGCAGCGCTTCAGAGAAATTCAAGGTAACGTATACAAGTAGCGATCATTTGGGGTCCTAGCAATTATTTGGTAATTAACTACTTTGTGAGCATTTTATGATTTGTAGGAGGAGAACTGAAAAATTCTAAAATGATTGGAGCTTAATGACTTGGAGCCCAGTGATTCCAGCAGCTTGTGCTTGGAACCCTGAATATTAAAAATAAAAAGGAGCTCAGGAGTTAATTAGACAATCAGGATCGGCATGTTGGAAGTTCATACCATCCCCAAATTCCATTGAGGAAAAGCCTCTGCTCCTCAGTTAAAATCCATCCTGTAAAGCAGTCACTAAATCAAAAAGCTAAAACATACTTGCCGGAAAAGGTCTGCGTTTTAGCAGCTTTTATACAAGGAAAGGAACCGTCTAATAACATTCCTCCTCGCAGAGCATCTGACGGTGAAGGACGCTCAGATCAGGCAGGCTCTCACAGAAAAGCTGGGGCTGTATACCGAACTGGCCGAGTATGTGGGTGTTCTGGAGGACACTGGAACTCGCCGTCATCTTCTGCTGCGAGGCGACGCATCAGAACTCCAGCAGGGGGAGCACCTGCTCAAAGGAGCCATAACAGAGGGTAACTACTGTACCACACCTCAGCTGTTATCACGTATCAGTGCTGGGCACACAGACTGCACTGAATTTCTCTCATGGCTGCATGTTTTGTTGATTAGGCAGTAAAGGATTGGGCCCTTATCTGTATCTAATTTCTTAATTATAAGTGTTAATTAAGTGTAATTACTGCTTACATGCACCGTGATCTGTATTTATTTAGGACCTGACTGATCCAATTCATGAAGTACAAATAGCTTTGGTGAGATGGTGGACTGTGTGGAAGTGTGTGTGTGTGTGTGTGTGTGTGTGTATAAAAGTATGTGTGTGAGCATGCACGTATAAAAGTATTGTTTGTGTGTGAGCGTGGAAGAGTGTATGTGTGAGGGAGAGAGCATGGTGAGTGTGGAACAGTACACCTGAGCATGTATGTGGAAGCGTGATGAGCCACACTCTAAACCAGAGTATTCTTATTTTGTCTCTTAACTCTAGCGGAGAACCTGCAGAACATTCTGGTGTCTAGTGTGAAAGGTTTTTCTAACACAGAGGAGAATCAGAGTTCCAACTTACTGCCCAAGAGAGCGGGAACATTCGGGGGCTACGACAACACCGTCAGTGTGCTGCAGAAACGTACGAACTCTTACACCTCATTCTCAAGTTCCTGCACTTACGATACCTGAGCAACAAGTTATACACATCTTAATCCCCGCAGAAGTGTACACTACAGAGTGCTCAATTGTTTTGGCTTAGTGTGCTGTTATAACATGCAAAACTTACTTAGATTGTCTAGCTATTATAAAAACTCATTTATCAGTCTAACATCCTAATTAATGACTTTTCTGTTTATTATGACAAATCGTGTTACAATTGTATCACACACCTTTAAAAGGGCTCATTTACATTGTGCTTCTGTAACAAGAGCTCCTTTATGTTTTATCTGCCATGTTATAAAAGTGCACTAATGACATCTTCTGTCTATAATAACAGCTTAATAACATATGTTAGAAGTCACTCTTCATCATCTTGAATGTTATATTGGGTCTTTAATGCCCTTTTATTGCAACACGCATGTCATACTTATGTTATAACAGTGCCCTACTTATGTCTTTTGTGTATTATGTTAATATCATCATGCTGCTTCATATTATTCATCTGTTATAGCACGTAAATGAGTCTCCTTTCTTCTGTGTGTGTGTGCGCATGTATGTGTGTGTTGAACAGAAGGCAGCATGAAGAAACACTCAGGTGGAGCAGGAAAGTCCAGAGATAGGAGTCAGAGAGCCAGTTCAGACCCTCAGCTTAAAGAAATGTCTGGCAGTCAAGGAGTGGAAGAGACTGTGAGAGAACACACACACACTCGCTCGCTCTTAGTGTTCTTTTGAATTCCCCAAAAAGACAGAGAACATGAGTCACCTCTCTGTTTCTTCTCGTACCCTTAGACATCATGCTTCACTTCACTGACACGTCACTGTTTTGATAAACTCACTTAGTTATGTAATGAGATCCCCTCTTTCTCATTCTCTCTCTCTCTCTCTGTCTCTCTCTCTTTCTCTCTCTCTCTCTCAGGATAACATGACTTTACCCAGCTGGAATATGATCTGCTCCAGATTTCCAAACACAGAGGTGAGAAAATTACTTACTTCACTGAGACTGACAGACAGAGGCCACGTCTCTTTTACTGTGACTGAGATCCAGAGGCTGTGTTAAGTATGAGGCCACTTCATTAAATAATAAAAATTGAAGTGGTTGTCAAATTGCAGTGTTGTAAGAGGAAGGAAACACTTCAGGAGGTGCTGTTTTAGGACAATGAAATATACTGTATCTCTGCTGTAATCACACCAATCAATCACTTATTGTTTTCCAGTGACATTATGAGACAGAGTGTTTTATTCAAAGTTAGTCATGGTAATTCTTATTGTCTCTCTGTTCCTGTTTTTGTAGATCTCCGGCCGGGTTCTGCGGCTTTCCCAGCATCTCTACAGTCTACAGGTAATGCAGTATGATTTGAGTGCCAATTTATCATGACAGTAAAACAAAAGAATGATACTGATGTCAGATAAGGTTTAGAAAAGCATCAGGCAGTAAACTGTCACCTTGGCATGATTTGAGTTTAGCAGTGTTTAGTGTGTTCTCCCGTGTGGTGCCGTTCTTTGGGCAGGTGAGAACACCGCAATCATGTCTGAGATCGTCTTAATCACTTGGTCCACTTCGAAGTGAACTTAATTGTAGTGAAAAAGCGATTCAACTTTGACTTGACTCAGCTGCAGGAAGTGAATCAAACATACTGTGTGTTTTGGGTTTGCAGACCTGAGCTGCTGAATTCTAAATGAACCAAAAGGTTCAGTTTCTCTCTGATTTGGACTTCTTCTTTGGAAATTTGGCTAACAGGACTGAAAGCAGTGTATATTCTGACCAATAGTACTGTTATACTTAACTGGAGAAGACAGTAGGAAGTAAAAGTAACACTATAGAAGGTCATCCAAGAGGTCCTTCTGTTTAACTGATCTGTTTTTCTCCTCTCCTCATTTGCAGGCAATCGTCTCTCAGCAGGACAGCGTGATTGAGCTGCAGCGGGCATCTCTCTTCTCAGCAGAGCGCCAGCGGGGGACAGACGTGCTCCTCGAGCAGGAGAAACAGAGGAACCTGGAGAAGCACCGTGAGGAGATGGCTCACTTCCAGCGTGTCCAGGCACAGCAGCAGCACGAGCAAGAGCGTTGGGAGCGCGAGCGAGCGAAGCAGCTGAAACAGAATGAGGCAGAGCAGCTCCGGCTGCAGGAGCGAGAGGACATGTGCAGGAAGCTGGAGGACAGACTTGCTCTGGAGAGACAGGAGCTGGAGAACCAGAGGCAGAAATACCAGCAGGACCTGGAGAGATTACGAGAATCCACGCGAGCTGTGGAGAAGGAGCGAGAGAAGCTCGAGCAGCAAAGGAAAATGAAGAAACGCAGTACAACATCCATCACATCAACAGCATATGGTGCGGACACAGCACAGGTGAGTGTAGAAGGCCTTGGTTACTGGCCCAGCAATACCCAGTGGCCCAGTTTTAATCAGTCACTCTTTTAAAAAAAATTCTAGATGTTGATCAGGTTTAGTAGTTTTATTTATGAACCGTTGGAGCTGGACACAAAAGAAACATGTTGTAAGAAAAAAAGCAGTGCTTTCATTCTGAACTACTTTCCTATGTCAAGCAACATGAACCCCACTCATGTTTATTAGTCAAGGACTCTGCCATGCAAATATAGTGTATATAGTGCAGAGGACACATTTCTGCCTGTAAAGTGTTTAGAGCGTTCAGATCTGTAGGCTGTTTAAAGAAGACATTCGTACTCGGCCCTTGCTTCTCCGCCTTGCACAGCTCCAGCGTGTTATAGTTCATTGCTGTGTGTTGAAACATTTACTATGTACAGCGGTAAGGTAATAAAACTTGTCCATGTGCTTGTCAAACTGTAGTCATGGAAACGGTGTATGCAGTGTAGCCTTAATTACTCTTTGCTGTTTGCAGTAATGACATTTCTGTTGGTATATACAGTTCCAAGACTTTAGACCAAGTGCTGAACGGCTGAGCAGATGAAGCTGACCGAGTCGCTGTGATCGCTGCTGAGAGGTTCAGGAGGGCTTGTTCTAATGTTATTGTTTCTATAGTAACCACTCATACACAGGGGATTGTACAGTGGCTGCCTTACAGAAATGGATTTTGTGTAACCTTTATTATGGTGAAGTTTTCTGTAAGGAAGTGTTTATTAGTTGGAGGAGTCTCCGGTGTATCTGATATCTTCAGGACAGATGAGTTTACACTCAGCAGTTTCTCAGGGACAGTGTGCTTTTTTTATTCATCTCAAGAGAAAGATAAAACAGAGGTAATGAGGGAACAGATGTTTATGGCTGCATATGAGAATTAGAAATAGATAAATATGATCTTTTTGATCATGGGCAAATTACTTTGGGTTGTAACTTGTGTTCTCATAAAAAATGGGAAAAAATTGAAGCAAATCATATTGTGTGTATGTGAAGAAGAACGAAGGGAACAGTTAGTGCTACGTAACTTTTACATATAAAACTGTTTTAAAATTTTTGTTCTTGCCATCCAGCATCTATATTTTTTGTTCATTTAAGCCTCTAGATACATATGGCATTTCTGCAGCGCTACAGCTCAGTCCTACACTTCAGTTTAGCAGCTCACATCTAGTCAGAGAACCATGGACCTGGGTATGATTGCTGAGTTCTCACCTGCCGAAAAAACCACACCAGGGTTCCGTTCATACAAACTAAATACAGCGTACATGAATACAGCGCTACTCTCCTTCCTCCTCAGGTGTATTTTCTCACCGTTGCGTCTGCTGTACTGTAAGCATAGACCTCGACCTGAACAATAGACCACTGTGGCACAGAAACACTCCTCCGTTTCCTGCCACCCCCTCAGAGCGAGAACGAATCGCTTCTGAACTGAATTCACCTTCTAACGACTATCAGCCGAGCCGCCCGACCTGTCTCTGTGTAAACAGATCACACAGTACAACACAAAGCCGCTTATTGTGTAGCGCGTCTTGGCGCTGCCAAGCTGAGATAACACACACGCAGTCTGTGTGTGATGGTACACGGAGATTTATGGGTTGCAGTGTTTTATGACTGTGTATGCTGTGTGTGAGTGTGGATGAATATTTAATCTGATCTAAGCCTTTTGTCACACATCTCCGGTTGTGTTTTTTCTTTCTTTTCAATAAATATGTGTAAATGTGTTTGTGCATGAAAGCAGGAAATGACAGTTGTCTGTCTGTTGGCGGAGGTTTCGCTTGATTTTAAAAGTTTTGACAGATCATTTATCCATCGCTCGTGTGCTGCCAATGTGTGCAGACGGAAATCTGTCTTTTACTGTTATAGGGAAATAATCGGTGTGGTGACAGCAATGGTGTCATGAAGCAGACTTGCTGTTAGCACCATGTAATGAAATATTTTCCCGTAACAGCAAATCCTGAAGTTTTTTATTCATATAAAACTAAAGGAATTAAGAAATGATGGTTACATTTAATGTTGAAACAAGTTAGTTCCTTTAGTCACTTACATTCTAGCAGCTATAAATTATATTTCCCTCGTCAGCCTCACTCAAAATTTATACACTTTAAAAAAAATAAAATAAAACCTAGCTTATCAGATAATGATTTAAAGTTACAGTCTTCCTTCTGACCGGTAGAAAGCTCTAACACTGGAGACTCCTTCCATGAATGTTAAACACCTTCATATAAATACCTCCTTATTGTAGGTTTTTATTCTAGTTCTGTCCATTTAAGTGTCATCTGTATAAGTCCCTGTGAAGGGAGCTGTTAAAATACATCCGGTAATGTATTAGAATGAGTGCCTTAATATAAACCTGTGTGTAAAATCTATCAACACCTTCTGACCACTCAGAGTGTCTATATAGTTAGTGATGAATAAAAGCAAAGTGTGTTTCTACCTCTCAGTTTATTGTATATATTATGACACTGATATTATGCTCCTAATCTGCCATGTCTGATGCAGAATTTGTTCAGATGATTATCTGTGTGTGGTTAAGTGAATTAGTGCCAGACTGGAGGTGTCGGGCAGATGATTATCTAATCGACGTCGGTCATCGGAAATGAATTGGAGTGCGTTGGTGATGTTTGAACGCTGGGAGGTGTTTAATGACTCTGCATGTGATTAGGGCTGAAAATGAACTCCTGGATTTACTTTGGTCTGAATGTAAATAATGATGCAACATGTATATTGAAGAGATTTTGTGATGACCGACTAAGAAAGGAATAAAACGCTCCATGTCATGCTGAAAGAAAGGGTATGATGAAGCAGAGTTACTGTTACCACCCGAAATGTATTAGTTTCCACTAGTAGCACATCCCAAAGTGTTTTATTTCTCAGTAAAACAGTGACATTTTTTGTATTTATTAGAGAATGAAATGGGATACTTGTTTATCTTTTAGAGTTCATGTTTTGGGAGGTCTACAAAAGAAGGCATTTCCTGTTATCACTTACTTTATAGCCACTGTAAACAGTAGTTCTCTCACCAGACCAACACTGAAGGTATGGAGTTACAGATCAGCTTGTTCTATGCTACAGTTTTGTTCTCCTGCTGTGTGTGTGTGTGTGTGTGTGTGAGAGAGGGAGAGAGGGAGAGAGATCCAAGTGAACGAGCCAGTATGGGCTTGTCAGGGCATGTTCACACCTTATCAAGCGTCAGTTTAAATCTCCTGTCTGTGTGAGTGTGTATATTGTGTTGTTATCATGCTTAAGGGATTTACAGTCCACCTGAACAGATTGTGAAAGGCATTGTGTGTTTAGGAAATGAGGATTTATGATCAAAGTTATCATTGTTTAATTGAGGAAGCTGTTGATGAGAGTTTCACATATGTTCATGCTGCACAGTAGTCATGAGATTTCTTGTGAGGCTCACAAATGTTTTACTCCACAAGAATTTTCACAGAGAATTATTTATGATGTGTTTTTATTCATCTTCACTTTTGTTTGTGTTCCTTATGCGTTTTTTTGGCCTTTGCCTTATTAGTGAAAAGTGAACATTAGTAAAGTTGATGTGTGAAGGAGGTGTGGTCTCAGTGCAGGAGGCATGATCTATGCTGTCAGTACTAGTGGAATTTCAGTTTCATTAAAGGTGGGCGTGGTCACTGTGTCCATCCTATTGGAGACATCACTCTGAGCATCAGTTCTGTTGCTGGTTGGTGTGTCCTCAGTGCCTCAGTACTAGAGAGGGTCTGGCCTCTGAGCATCAGTCCCAAAAAAGTAGGTGTGGTATCTGAGCATCAGTCCCAAAAATGTGGGTGTGGCCTCTGCATGTGCACTTGCATATCAGTCAGATTAAACATGGGTGTGGTCTCTGTGCATCAATCAGTCCTACAGAAGGAGGTGTGCTATCTGTGTTGATGGATCTTCTGAGATCCAATGAAGTTCTATTGTTTTCCAGTGGGGTGGCCTCTTTACCTGTCAGTCACTAAAGGTGTGGCCTGTGTGCTTGTCAGTCACATTGAAGGAGGTATGGCCTCTGCTTTGAGGGACATTGAGGGACATGTGAACTCTCTCCTTATCATGGAGGCATGACTTTTGCCTCAGTTTAAGCTGCATTGAAGGTGCATGTGGATTCTTTGCTATCAGTACACAAGAAGTGGGTGTGGCATCAGCTTCCCAATAAATGTTCTTCTGCATATTTACATCCCAGTAAATGTGCATCAGTTCCAGTGAAGGTGGTGAGGTCTGTCACTCTTGACATATTATATCCCACTGAACAGAATGAATCATTTCTTCCTTCTTGATAGCATGATCTAATTACTGCCTTCCACCTCACATATAAAACATCAGTGTTTATTCTCCTAACATTAACCTTCAGGTTTCTTTTCCCATGCTGGAATTATGATTCTTTACAATTCTATATTATTATTAACTCTCCAGTGTAGTTTAATTTTCCTGAATTTGTTTTCACACAGCACTCAGCCTCAGTTATTTTGTTTCCAAGGAAGGAATCTGTTATGCTCGTGTTGAGTCCTGGTTTCTGTGCAAGAGGGAAAAAACCTCTAAGGTAGGTATTTATCACCAGGGTTTAAGAGGTAGCTGTTCAAAGGGAACTCCGCTGTTTGTGGCCAGAGGGCCTGAAATATGTTTGTAGAAGGAATTTGGTAAAGTGTGAGCGCTGGAGGAGCTGCAGTGTGTAATTTACTTGCCAGAAACCTCTCGTTACTGGTTCACAGCCAGCTTTAATTGTTTGGGTAATGTCAGTCAAATGTTTTTTTCTTCCCCTTTTCTTCATCCTGTCTTTTTTCCCCCCTCGTGGAAAGTGCATATATACACAACTGCACTTTGAGAGAGAGAGAGAGAGAGAGAGAGAGAGAGAGGAAACAATGGAGCATCTGTTTGGAGAGAGACAGACGTGTTGAAAAAGCTTGCTGTGCTCTGCAATAGTAGACTCGCCCTTGAGGCAGATCGCAGGGCGTTCAAGCTTTTGAAGCATTTTTCTGTTTTCGTTAGTTAATAAAGGAGATTTAGTCACATTGAAGCAGCCAGAGGAACCATCACAGCTGGGAACATCTGCCTCTACAGAGAAATAGAAGGTTTATTATATGCATGTCCTGTTCATCAGCATGCAGAGGTCTGAGTCATGCATCCGCAGCAGGATGTCTGTCAAGTTGGGGTGAAGTGCTGATAATGATGGATTTGGGAAAAGACCGATTTTATTTAACCCTGTTCATGTTTGTTGCAGCTGCATGCTGCAAGCAAAGAAATCCTCATCCTTGTGCTTGAGTTTCATATTAGGGTTTTATGGTGCGCAGTATCAGTGAGCATGATCATTAAAATCGGGCAACTTCTGTCTCATATGCAACAGTTTCTCTGCATGCTCGCATATATTTATGTGTGCAATTCACAACACCTTTCTAATGTCCACCCTCGCTTATACTGACATCATTAATCATGAGCTGCATCCAGACACAGTACTCTAGGCTACAGATTAATAGCTTTAATACGACAACATAAATAATCAGGGGTGTGTTCAGTGTATTTGTAGGGAGAGAATGATTTAAACACACATTTTTCCTGTTAGTGTCAGGAAATGAAAGATCTTTCCTCATCTCTCACCCATGCGATGAGACGCTCCGTTTCTCCAGCTGTGTTTGATCGGTTTATCCACAGCTCTATCTGATCTCATCCGTGTGTGTGGGTGTTGGTTGTTTTCCCACTCAGCAGGATGTGGTACATATGTGCTTCATTTGCTTATGCTCCTAAAGTCTCTCGTGTTTGCATGGATTAGACACACACACACACACACATACACAAACACAAATGCTGTATTTCTTCACCCATGTCATGCTCTGTCAGCTGTCGCCTTCAAAACCCATTAGTCCTGTGACTGAACAAAGTTGTGACAGGAAATGCCTTTCCTGATCCTCGGGCTCGATCTTGGCTTCTCATGTGACACTTCTTTTGGCATGGTTTAATCGGGTCCTGTCTTTCTTTCTCTCAGAAAATCACCATCAGGCATGCTGATGCGCCCACGCACACGTCACACACAACTGTTCTGGGTTTTTTTTGTAAATCTGACTCAGAAGAAATGATCCACCTAAACAGATAATCAGGAAATCATTGATATGGTGAAAGTTTGTGTAAGGAGATGTTTACTGTTTATGGCAGGAGACTCCTATGTTAATGCTTTGTAACAATCAGAGGTAAAGCTCGAGGTAACTGTAAGTTATCTATACCTTCAAGACATTTACTGCAGTTACATTAACTGTAACTATTAGACGAAATGTGTGCCATATCATTCTTTAATAAAGAAAAATACAATTTTAGAAAATGACAATAACATGTAAATCTTGACAGAATTGTGATATAAGTGGAGTAAAAGTGTTTACTGTAAATTGTGCTGTTATAAGAAAGTAAATAAGAAAGTACTTTCACATCCTGCTGTCGTTGATTATTTCTCTACAAGACAACACGAAAAGCTCATTTTGTCATAATTCTGATTGTATTCTCTGATCTCTCAAGTACCATTTACATTAAAATGTTTAATCCTCTATGTGAAATTCTACAGCTTCCCACGTCCTCCAGTTTTAACGGTGACATCCTGGGAAACTCCGGAACGGATTCCATCCGCCAGACCCTCCGCCCCACCGTCTCATTAACTCCTGCTGATTTCTCTGAGAGGGTTGACATGCTATCACGCCGGGAGAGTGCCACCACCCTGCCCGCCAAAACAGAGGTGCCCATCCATCTGGTCAGCACCACCAACCAGCTGCACAAACAGGGCGGAGTCCAGCAGCAGATCCCCACCAAGCTGGCCACACTGAAGAGCAAGGACAAGAGCAGCAAAATCAAAGGCTCACTACGCGTAGACAGCTCAGGTAGAGTTACTGATCACATAAATACATGCAGCATGGTTATGGTGCACCTGTGTGCTGGTAGTGAAGCGACTCTAGTTAGAGGAGCCATTAATCAGGACGTCTGCACAGTTTTAGCTCCGCCCACACATCGTTGCTCAGCTTACAAGCCTTACGAACCTGATTTAGCTCCAGTGTGGATGATTGTGAGTAATTTGCCGAGTTGGGGTGTAGATTCTAGCTGAAAAGCTCTAGCATTCACACCAAAAGCACGTCTCTAATGTTCTTCAGAGTTCAGTTCCTGATCTAACACACCTGCTTCTTCTTATTCAGGACGTGCGTATACTCCATTGCTGTTCTGGCCATGCCCCTTATCCCTTTACACAGTTACATTTACAGATCGACGTGAGAAGTGTCGTGTATGTAAATATAGTAATAAACCTGATCTTAGCTAAATTTGTCTTCACAGCTTCAATAGACATGAAGCAGATGCTCTCTATGAAACTGTCCCGAGAAACGGAGAGTTCTGTAAAAGCTCGTCGCCCCATCAGTCCTCATCTGCATTTTCAACATGCTCCGACTCAGAATCCAGGTGAGATATTAACAATCAGCATGGTACACATGGGCAGCTGACCACATCAAACATCATTTATACCACAGTACTGTTGATTTCGGATTGTTCAAAAGAGTTTATCTTCAGAAACAGTAGTGTGGCTGAAAAAATCATAGATTTGCATTAATGCGCTTGTTATCCTTTCTAGACTCCACAATAAACAAATATTAAAATTATAATGAGTTACATGCAATTTTCTGTAAGGAGAAGTTTATTAATTCAAGCAGTCTCCAGTGTCAGTGCTTTGTAACGGTCAGGTAAAAACTTTAACTTTAAGTTTTCCAAGATCTTCAGCACAGAGAATTTTACACTTTGATGTTTCTCTATAGCATTTTAAGCTGTGGTGTTTTTTTTTTTTGTTTGTTTTATTACCTTAGAGAGAGTGCAAAATAGAGGCTGGTGAAGGAATGACAGGTTTATATAATGTAACGTATAACGTAACTGAGAACAGGAACTAATTTCATTCCATAACATTGTTTTACATTTTTTACAACTGACCTCAATGGTTAAATAGCATGGTGTGGTAGAGGAATAAAGCACTATATGACATTCTGCTGAGGAAAATAATAGTAGTAACAGTAACTCCTCACAGGAGCCCATTACTGACTGATTACTGATTGAAGTGATAGCTCAGTGTTGGATTACTGATCAGAAGGTTGCGTGTTCAAATCCCAGCTCAACCAAGCTGCCATTACTGGGCCCCTGAGCAAGGCCCTTAATCCTCAATTGCTCAGTTGTAGAGGTTGCTCTGGATTAGGGCATCTGCCAAATGCTGGTAATGTAATGATTAGTTTCCTTATCTAAAGTAAAGTACAGTATGTAGATCATCCCCAGTTGCGGCAAATAGTATACCAGCATTACTTAGCTTCATTAATACAGAAATCTATAGAAGTTCCTTAATCTCTCTCTCTCTCTCTCTCTCACTGCAGATCCCCCTGTCACTGGAGAGAAATACACGTCAGAGCCTCTGAAAGCACAGAACCAGAGCCTCCTGCAGTCCTACCCTCTCCCAGATGACAAAGAAAAGGAGGACGTCATCTTTATCTGAGTGTCTCGTTGCATGCTGGGATACGTGACACACCTCAGTTCATGCTGTGATGTGCTGCACAGGGCTTCACAAGAACAGTTTCTTTTTTTACTTTTTTAGTTCCCTGGAGGAAAAAGTCTTACACTTTATCATTCCTTTTTAATAATGCCAGTAGCGTTTTCTTACTTTTTAATAGAAGAACCAGCTAAAAGAAGTGGATGAAGAAGTTTTTAATGGGAGAAATGAAGTCTCAGAGGAACATGTGGGACAATCCATGAGGAAGGAGGAGCATGATGTGATTGAAATGAAAGGAAGGAGGTGATGGAAAATGAAGGATGCATGAACAGGGATGAGCTGTGTGTGTGTGTGCGTGTGTGCACGTGTGCACAGTTACCTTCAAACCTTATTTCTAGGAAAAGCATCACAGAAGGATTTGTCACAGAAACAAAAGGAAAAAAGCACAAATGTTCAGGTGTATGAGTGCAGTTTCATTTGTGAAGAAAGCTTTTTATCACGCTACGAACTCATGTCACTGTTGGTCAGAGAATGAAGCCTGTCAGCCTGCAAAACATGAAGCGCTCAGCCTATTAGATTCGGTTAGAAAGCAACGAAATCCAATGAAATCCTGCCATGTTGATAGAAGGATTTTAGAAAAAATCTTAAGGGTACTATGAAATAAAATGGATTCATTCTTCAATAGTAATTATTAAGGATGCATCTAACAAATCAGGCTTATATCCTAGATTGAGATTTTGCCTTGGTGCCTAGATCCGATCTGCTGCTGCTGTTGTGCTATGAAAAAAAAAAGAAAGAGCTAAAGCCAGTTAGCAATCAATCTCAATTATGTAATGGCAGGAAAAGCTTCAAGGATCAAGGGCAGGATCAAGACTCTGATATTGAAAATAAACAAACAGAATGATTAATGTTGAAGGTAGAATGTGCCAATAGAAACATAAAACACAGATTCAGAGCTCTGTGTAATGAGAATGTGTGCCTGCTTCAGCTGAACTAACATTATAAAGATGCTCCATTTTATGGCTAAGTACTACTGAATGGATTTTAACACTGTGGCAGGAACATGATTCTTACCTTCAGGGCATGTTACGTTTGTCAGCATCAGCGTCGGTTTCTCTCTGTGCCAAACAGATCAAACTGGCAAAGATGAAACTTCTGCCTCTCTGTGATTTTAATGATGTCTGCACTGAGAGTGAGCTCATTAAACACACGCATGCTGACGAGTGCGGAAAAAGACTCCAAAATCTGTGTGCGCGTGCATGCATGTGCATGCACACTGTTCTTATATACTAGGTACATCGAAGCTTTTTGGAACTTCTTTTATTAATATTTTCTTTTCCAGCTACCGTTTGATCAAAACAGGAAACTCAAGTTCACTAAGCTGATTTTTTTTTTTAAAGATGTATTTATTTATTTTAATTTGCAACACACAGCATCATGACTCGAGTCAGATCAGCTTAGCTAGAGAGGGACACAAAGCAGAAACCCAGTGAACAAGTGAAGATAACAGACACTGACATGAAGGATAGTGTGTTATTTCTTGATTTTTTTTTTTTTTTTTTTTATTTCTTATATCATGGCCATGAAGACGAGCACAGGTCATCCACTAAGCACCGAGTTCTTATCGATTGAAGTGACCTCTCAAAATATATACGTGGAAAACCTGGCCTTTAGATCAGCAAAAATGTCCAAAACCTGAACCAACAAATACTTTTTTGCGCCCAATCAGTGCAAAAGCAATTGGTTACCCCATTACTGTTGTTGCCATGGTTATGTCTCCCCATAATTTGTATTTCCATGCTCCAATTCAGTGTAGTTGAATTGCTACTTAAAACATTTGGTTCTTTAGCTGCACACTAGTGAAACAGAAGTGGTTGCTATGGTTACATTCCAACACGGTTAAACTGATTGGCAACTCTGATTTGGAATTGAACTGCTTTGACTGTTCTGTTGTTTCTTTGGTTACACTCCAACACAGTTACAGAGGATATGAAGCACTGGTTTAAAACTCATCACTGTGTAAGAACAAACACAACAGTAGAATCTGTTAGCCAATCAGAAGCGAGTGATTTGTGGCCATGGTGCAAGATGCCGTGTTAGTGTCATGATCACTTCTTAGCCTGTTTGTTTGTTTTTTTTTTCCCTTTTTTTCTGCACCCACCATCGTGTGAATCTTGAACTCGGATGAATCTTACAGGATATGAAATCAAAACGTCTCTGCTCACGCTAACAAACTCCCCCGTGATCAGAGCACAGGATGGAAGGATTTTTGTATATTTGCTGTTTGAACTACTGCAGAGTGCAGCATCTCCAAGCCCAAGGTTTTATTGTGAATATATTGTACATATGATGTAGATTTCATGCTACAATGTCTTATAGTGCTTCATATGTACTGTAACTGTGATTCTGTAACTGATTTGGACTTGATCTGCTTTAAAGAACAGGAGCTGTCAGCCAATCAGAAACGAGTATTTTAGGGCTAATGAAAATGAGGTGACTTCGACTGTTCTGTTGTTACTTTGGTTACACTCCAACACAGTTACAGAGGATATGAAGCACTGGTTTAAAACTCATCACTGTGTAAGAACAAACACAACAGTAGCATCTGTTAGCCAATCAGAAGCGAGTGATTTGTGGCCATGGTGCAAGATGGTGTGTTACTGTCATGATCACTTCTTTGCCTGTTTTTTTTTTTTGTTTGTTTTTGTTTGTTTGTTTGTTTGTTTGTTTGTTTTCTTCTTTTTTTTGCACTCACCATCGTGTAAATATTGAACTCACGCTAACAAACTCCCCCGTGATCAGAGCACAGGATGGAAGGATTTTTGTATATTTGCTGTTTGAACTACTGCAGAGTACAGCGTCTCCGAGCTCAAGGTTTTATTGTGTATATATTGTACATATGATGTAGATTTCATGCTACAATGTCTTATATGGTGACGAACTATAGTGCACATTTTTTTGGAGCAAGGGAATGTGATTCTTAGTCAAAAAGAAAACAAAAAGTTCAATGCTGTAATTCTTCTTAGGCTGTCAATCATTTTTCTTTCTTCTTTATGATCTCCTATGTAATCAGAAATGAAGCCTTATTCTGAGCTCATCCTTTAGTGAGGAACCAAAGATTCACTCCAAGACTGTAACAGCACCTTGTCTGTATAATTTCCCGTAACACTGTATCTATATCTCTCTCTCTCTCTCTCTCCTCATCACTGTGCTAAAGTCTTATGACGAGTTGTGGCGTTTCATTCTATTCATAGATGAAGTGGTTTATTCAGCCATGTCTCTTCCCGTCTCGCGTGGCACTGTGCTCTGGTGAAGCACATTTTCCTGTAATTAGTAAAAAGAAAATTCTTCATTGCCAATTACACTAGTCACTTTTAGTAGGGAGCTTGAGGAGTGTGAATGTGGTGTTTTGTGTGCTCGTATTTTTTTGCAGATGTTTTAATGAGGTTTGTAGCACGCAGGAGCACTGTGATCTATTTTATACTTTTGAAATTTTACTCACAAAAAAATCTAGCTGTAAGACACAACATCTTGTAAAAGAGAGGTTTCCATTTTAGTAATAAAACATCTGATACACATGTCTGTTTCATGCACCTATTTATTTATTTATTACATTGGAATAATTACTTAATGTTATTATGGTTTACAGTGTTATTAAAGTATGTCTGACTTTGTATGACATCAAGAACAGTCGAAAGAATTGCATACAGTTTAAAGTTTGAGTCTGTAATAAGAAAAGACTCTTAAAGAGTTTCTATAAAAAGGTCTCTATAGGGAAAAAAAGTAATACTTGGCTAAAATAGGGGGAAATGCAGTAAAAAGTACAAAACCATTGAAATAGGATAAAAGTACAAAAAAATCAGGGTAAAATGGAGCACATGTAAAAAAAAAAAAGAAAAAAAAAGAAAGATATTCTGGCTAAAATGCAGAGAAAATGGGGTAAAATCTAAACAAATGGATTAAAATAATGCAAATAGTTTGTGTGTTTGTTTATTGTTTTTTAATGCCATGTCAGCAGCAAGGTTATTGAAGGCCGAGTACAGAATCAATAATAGCACATATCCACTTAGCACACATCCACAAAATTATAGAAGACATTTATTTATATGCTCAGTACAAGACAGAAATTCTAAAATGTGTTTCCTAAATCTTTGTAGCCCATTTCCTTTTAGCATGTCTCTAAAAAACACCATCGCCTGATGGTATGAAAGGCTTTGCAGCTCAGTAGGAGGTTAAATGGACTAGAAGAAAACTAATATCAGACTAAAAATGTAGAGGAAATCTGGTTAAAGTACAAAATTAGACTCAAAAACAGTGTTCGTTTTCATCTCAAAACGGTTGGAGGATTAAACTTTGCTGACCCCTGACCTTTGGAACCCTTTTTCAGTTCCCTCAGGGGATCATATTGTGGGAAACATGGAAACCTTTCTGAACCTCCCACAGACACATGAAAGCACTCTGTGTTCTGTCTGTCTGTCTGTGTTCTGTCTGTCTGCATGCAATTATCCATCTGTCTGTCTGGATTTATCCACCTATCAGACCGCTCAGACCTGACTGAGCCGTTCTGATGCACTGCTTCTGGTTGGAATTTCATCATTTGGATTCGGCTCACTGCTGCTGCTCACGGCCGTGTGGAAGGCTGGAGACACATGGGACTGCTGTGGGTAGGTTTTGCACACAGGGTTCCATTAGTGAAAGTTCAACGGCATCGGCAAGTTAAAACTAGAATGAATTTTGAAAGATCTCTGATTCTAGTTCTCAAGTTGCTCGAAAGATCCTCATTACACAACTGCACTTGACCAGATACAAATATAGAAAGAAAACAATTTATAATCGCTGTCTCTGGTGTCACCCAGTTTGAGTCTGGTTTCCTCTAAAGGTTTCTTCCTAATATTGCCTCAGGGAGTTTTTGTCATCATCACCTCGGGCTTGCTCAATAGAGATTAATATCAATTTTAATTTTAAACTTTAGATTAATTTTATTCAGAATTGTTATATTTCTAGTAAAGCTGTTAAAAGAGCTATACAAATAAAACTGAATTGAAAATTCAGTGAAATTGAATTGTTTGTGTGTTTGTGGGTCTGTATTTCCATGGTAACAGCGTCAGGAGCGATGCTAGGTCAGCTGTTGAAGTGCAGTTTATAGACAGGTGGAATATGTAAATACGATGATGTGATAAGGAGGTGCGCACAAACACTGCTGAATTGTTCTTATCAGTAATGTGCTCATGATGATAACATGCAGCTCACATGTTTTCTCCTGCAGGAGACTAAAGAAATGTTCTCACCAATGGCGCGTTTGAAAAATGTTTTGTTTTTTTTTCCTTCTTTTATTATCTTTGGGAAAGGAAAAAAAATGAAGCTGGTGAGGGAATGACTATTCACAAGTGAAGACAAGAACTAACATAACATAATATTTGGGCAAAATTGAATAATTTTAGAAGTATATTGTTGTGTATTGGATTTTCAGCTTTTAATTTGAGGGTGTTTACATCCAGATTAGGTGTAACAATGTTAGAAATATTGTTACAATATATATATGCACATCCTGAGCAACGTCCAGTATGACAGAAAGATAAAGGCATGGAGAAAGAGACTGCTTGAGATGTGAAGCATGCCACTTCACAATGGTGTGGGTTTGTGTAGCTGCTAATAAAACCGCTTCCTCTGAATTTATTAATGATGTGCTCGCTGACTAAAGCAGCAGGATGAATTGTGAAGAGTACAGAAATAATCTCCCCTTTAACAGCTCAGATTCGGCCAAATGCGTCAACTGATTGGACGGTGCGTCACAGTGCAGATGGCCAATGACCTGAAGCATACCTTGAAAGCAAACCAAGACTATTTTTAAGGCATAACCAAGTGGAATGTTCTGCATTAACGTAATCGATCACGCAATTCACTCGCTGAAGCTGAAACTCAAGGCAAAATGCAAAAAACAAGCAGCAAGTGAAGACAGCTGCAGTAAAAGACTGACAGAACATCACCAGGGGAGAAACCCAGCTTCTGGAATTTGCAACTGTGTAGAAAAAACTTTAAAAAATGTAATTCCTTCAGTCTTTACCTGAGTTTGACCAACCTGAAAGACTTTTCTATCTATCTGTCTGTCAGTCTGTATCTGTCTGTCTGTCTGTCTGTCTGTCTGTCTGTCAATCTAGATAGCTATATTCTTTGTCTCTCTGTATGCTTATCTGTCTATCTGCCTCACTTTATCTGTCTGCCTAAAAAATGACCATTGAATTACAGCATTCTCTCTCTCTCTCTCTCTCTCTCTCTCTCTCACTCTCTCTTAAGTAATTCTTTCTTCCCTTGTCACAGGCCACTGCTCTTTATGTGCGTGTGTTTCTATAATGAGGAGCAGAATTTCCTGGTGTGGAGTGGGGGAGAGTGTATAACACATCAGATTGTATGGAAACAAAGTCGTCCATAAAACCAGAGAAAGTCTTTCATTATTTCATTATTTTTCCCCTTCCCATCGGTCAGATGTTTTAATTGTTTTTCCTGTGGTTTACTCGTTTCACTGTTTCTATATATTTAACAAGAGAGCATATCTACATTGATCCTGCAGCACTGACGCTGATAAACTCGCTTTTTTCCATTAAACTACGAGTTGATGCTGTTTTTTTTGCAAAGTTTCTGATAAAATCCATTTCAGGAAGCTGCAATCTAAAAAAAAAGGCTAATTTTTACATTCAAAATAAAAAAGATTGGATTTAATCCTTAATGTGATTATTGTTAGTTTCTTATTTCTGTTTCGGAGCTAGCAGTTTAAAAACATCATGGGGTCTGATTGTGAGAATATTTTGAGTTTACGAACTTTTTACAGCCGAATTAAATGTTTAACATCCATTATTCTATTTTCTTTTTTTTTTAACACTAAGATATAAGGTTGATGCATCTAAGAAACTTCATATTAGTTGAAGAATCTTTTTCTAACCTTATGTCTAAATGAATATACTTTACGCTGCTCCTTCTGGGCTCTTAAGCAACTTTAACCCTCACTTCACCTCACTGTATAAATGTAACAGACTTTTACTCGCTCTTTAGTCGATCTGGATAATACAATAAATGTAAAAATAAATAAATAAATAAATAATAATTATTGCATTAGTTTAATTATTGAAGGGCAAACACAGAGGCAAAATTACATTGTTTTTATTAAAATTACATGTTATTTTAAATTTGTTTTAAAATGAAATGAGATCATGCACATATATTATTCGTTTATTGTCTGTTTGTTGGTTTATTTATTTAAAGGGAAAACCATAAAAACACAAACATAACTGTATACCGAATTTGTCATGATTTCAAAATGAATTAATGAATTTGTCTGTTTGCTTATTTTTTAATGGAACTAAAAAAAAAGGCAGAGAAACTCAAAGCTCCTTGCTTTTTAAATTGTTTGTCATGATTTCTTTGCTTTTTGTTCCACAGTGAAAAACACTCTGAAGCACTGAATTTGAATCGTTCCAGCGATCCTCTGGGAATCTTCGAAGGCCGGTAGTCGAGTCGTGCCTCACCCTGTCTACATCGTTATTAATTCAGACGTTGCTTCTCTTTTCACATCTTTTCAGCAGAGTTGCTGTAATTAGAGTCAAAGCTGACACACCCAGACTGCCTCATTAACGTGTATTCTGCCTTCACCTCACTTCCTCTCAGCACTCCTTCCTCATGCCCATTACTCCTACTCACCCTGAGAGAACTGCAGTCGTTATGTGGAATAGGAAGGGAATTTTGTGTGTGTGTGTGTGTGCATTGTGTTTTCAGAGATGCAAATCTCGTGTGGAATGTGTGTGAGTAAGATCACTGGCATGTGACCACGTGGAATCAACATTTTTTTCATTTCTCTCAGTGGAAAACAATCCACTGCCCACAACAGCATCTCAATCATTTATCCTTGAATAATGAGGTTTAGAATAATGTCAGGGTGAGCCACACACACACACACACACACACACACATATACACATACATGGTGGTTAAATGATGAAATCTGAATGTAGATTAGTGTTCTTTGTGCAGACAAACATCAAAGCCACAAAGACATCCAAGTTTAGTTAAACAAGGCATATTTGTTCATAATGGATTTGTGTCTATGGCAAAGTAGTGATAGCAACGTAACTCAGAATTCTGTCCTTTTTTTTTTTCAATTCTATTTAAGAACTTTGTTCGATCTATAAATTCTTGTTAGCAACGAGCTAGCCAGCAGACTGTGATGAGCAGTTTAGTTTTACCTCAATGCAGCAAATTATATAGTCAGTTTTATAAACGGTTTTGTTGTGAAGGAAGTTACATGTCTTTAAAATTTTATTTTTACATCCATATTTTTGAAATGTAATATCCCTGGAACACAAACAACACCTCAGTTGTAAAATCATCCCTCTGTCTACCAAATAAAGCTGTATTAGATGTAAATATTTTATAAAATCCTCCTGCAGGGGTCCGAATTAAATCTCTGGGTGTCAGACAGCTGCTGCACCCCTACCCTGGGACAGAGCCATTAAACAAAACTTTACTAAGAAATATCTCGTAGATAATAAACCACAATGCTGAATACTATTTTATCTCCATTATAGAATCACTGCTTTTGTAAATTTCTCTAGGTAGAATTACATTTTACTGACTTAAATACTTAATAATACAGCCTGGGTTATTGGCTGATATCTGATGATTATAATATCTTAATATTTAGAATTCCTGAATTCTAAATATCTATTTATAGCTGAGTAAGAAGCTTGTTTCTTCTATCCTGACCTGATCAGCTAAAGATACTACATCTAGCGAGCTGATCTGGTTATCAACAATCTATATTTTCACTAAATGGAACGAGGTACTTGAGGTTGTATTTTATATACTACCAATTGTTTGTCATGTCTCACCTGTTTAAAGACACTTTAAATCACTTTGTTACTAATTATTCTATGTAACATCTTTCTTCTAGGACAAATTGTTCATTGTAGGTAAACTTTTTCAAAGAGAATTGTTTTTACATGAATATACAGTATAACATAAGTTCTATAGTTAAAGTTCTGGGGCAGTGGTAGCTCAAGTGGTTAAGGCTCTGGGTTGTTGACCGGAAGATTGGGCTTCAAGCCTGTTGGGCCCTTAACCCTCCCTGCTTCAGGGGTGCTGCATCATGGCTGACCGTGTGCTCTGACCCCAACCACAAGGAAGGGATATGCGAAGAAGGAATTTCACTGTGCAGTAATGTATATGTGACAAATAAAGACAACTTAAGTTCAATAACAGATTTATATTTATAAAAAGCTCCTCAGCTCCTCTGAGGTAATCAGAGAGTAAATCAGAGACTACTGGTTGTGGAATGGCAAGTTTAGACTACATTCTGCACCACATTATCAGTACATGTTGCTTTTTCAATTTAGAATAAAACACATTTTGAGTAACTACTGAGTTTCAGATGTCAGTGTCCTCATATCTAATTATGCTCATGTCCCAAAACACCACAGGTTCACCTTAGATATCTGAGAGTCTTCTAGGCCATCTGTGATCTAGGAGACATGGCCTGTGTGACACAACAGTGGCTCTTTCCCCTCAGACTCCTCCAGACATACTGATTGTCTTGTTTGGGAAACCACTGTGAGTAAATCATCTCCTGTGTACACATTCCTCAGGTGGAACCACACACTTCTCTACAAATAGACAAGATGCTGGCGGCTGATGTGGTGAGCGTTTAGGACAGAATAGATTTACTTTCCTGCTGTGATACAGATGTAGAGATATTGGGCCCGGTTTGGAGTGTGTCAGATCCAGAGAACTGTCATGTGTGAGTGAATATATTCTGCTTCAGGACAGTGTGCAAAGAAACAAACACAAAGAGGAATCACTAGGGAAGAGGAATAAAACGCTTCAGAATGTGCTGTTAAAGAGAAATAGGAAAACTTCGCTGTGGTAACAGTAGCTCCACACCATCCCGTCACTGATTATTTTCCTGTATCAGCACAATACAGAGGGTTATATTCTTTAAAAAAAACAAGTTTATGTAGTTGGCTTTACTCAGCAGCTTCTTTATTTGGTTTTCTTATCATTAATTTTCAGTACTCTCAGTACATTTTACCCATCATGCTTAGCCAGAGTATTGAGTAGCTAATAACATTTTAGGCTACAGAATTTAATGGAGATTAAGCTTTACTTGAGTTCATAAATTTAAAGAAGCTCAGTACAAATAAAAGTAAAGCTACCCAATAGGCATGTGCTGTGATTTTTATCATGCACATCATTGTTATACAGTGTGTCCCAAAAGTCTCTATATGGGGTAATTAACACTTTTTAGCAAAACATTTTCAAAAATATTTCAAGAGACATCTCTGTGTGTGTTTACAAAGAAATGACAATCATGTAAATGACGTTTTGTAAATACATTTACATTTTGCAAAAAAGATTTAATTTCCCCTATGTATGATGATGTCTTATTAGTCTTATTATAGCCAACATGAGGACACTTGCCTATTTACTTTTTTAGGCAAATTAAGACCCATTATTCTCAGGTTTTCTCTAACTTTTGTATAAAAAGCTTTCTGATTAAAATAATCATTTTTAAAACACATTACCCCACATTTTTTTGTTAAATTCTGGATTCTGATTGGTCAGAAGTTGTTGATGAATTTTCTTTAGGCTCTTACAGAAGTGCTGAAATTCAGAGGTTTATATTAATGTGCTCTTTTTAATACGTTATTGTTTCTATAGCAACAGCTCATACTCATAGTAGGGATTCATACAACAGATGCTTCACATTAACAGATTAAAAGAAAGCTCTGTTTAATAAGTTTAACATTTCTGAAAGAAGTCTCCAGTGTCAGCACTTTGGAACAGTCAGAGGTAAAGCTATTACTTTATTACTATTATTTTTATAAACAGATGAGATTTCAGACACCATGGTATCCACTTCAGGCTGTCAGGATGACCGCAGGATGACCGCAAGAGCCATTTATCCCACAGTGCCTTTAAATTCTTGATTCTGATTGGTTAGAAGTTTTATATAGTCTATTCAGGAGTTATGCAAGGAGTCTAAGGTGTCAGTGCTTTATAAGTCAGGTAAAGCGGTACTTTTAAGTTTCTGACATCTTCAGGACAGAGAAGGTTATTCTTTACAGTTTCTTAGTAACACGACTAGCTGCGATTTCCAGTCATGTTAAAGAGAGATTTGTAAAGAAAGGACTCTAGAGCTGCTAGAACAATGCGAGAGCACGACTGTTTATAGCTGCTATATAGATGTAACTACAAGCGGATAAAAAGTGTGACATGTCGTCCTTCAATATTGTTAGTATTTGCTAACCATTTTGTGGTATAAGACGATTAAAACACTAATTCAGTAATTCAGTTTCATCACAGCAAGCCGTGGTTGATTATTTTCCATCAGTATAATACAGTGTTCTTACTTAAAAAGTTCTGAATTGATAATAAAGCCGTAGATCTTAATTCACTGTGCTAAGCTATCATTTTCTTTTTCATTTTTTTAATACGTCCTTGTCAGGGGAGAAAGGAGAGGAGGTTAATCCACTATAATTTAGGACTTTGCGTCGTGTTGCAGAGGCAGTGGACTAATTTCCAACTCATTGCCCCTTTTCTGCAACCAGACACGAACTACCTCCTCCTTCTCCTCCTCCTCCTCGTCCTCCTCCTCCTGTCTTTTTGTCTCTTTTCTGCTTTTTGCCAGGCTTCAAACAGCTATTTATGCGTGCCGCTGTAATTGTGTCACTGGCAGAATCTGCTTGATTTCTTTTCCGTTTTTCATTTTGCATGACAATGGAGCTTTTCAGCAGCTGCCTCTTTTATAGCAACACACACGCACACACACACAAATGCACACACACAAATGCACACACACACAGACACACACACAGACATTAGGAACGAAGATGTTTCATCTAATGCCTGTTAGTGTGTGTGTGTGTGTGTCTGTGTGTGTGTGCGTTTATGTGTGTGTGCATTTGTGTGTGTGTGTGTGTGTGTGCTAGAGACACTCCATTTGTAAAGTTTTGGCCCAAAGTGAATATGATGTTAATTGAATTGATTTTATTCCAATTTACTTAATTTTTAAGTTGTGAACATCCAAACCTCCAAGTTTTTTTCTTTGAAATAACAAAATAGATTTATAATAAATTCAAATTCCCATGAATATTTTACTGTGCAGCTGTTCTTCAATTTCCTTACTGCATATAAATTACAGAATATTTTGACTCACAGTAAAGAAACAAAAAATAAAATAATAATCTGTCCAAAAGTAATGAAATATTTTCAAATGCTGCTTCTTTCAGTTCTCGCTCCAACGGTCAGTGTTGTTTGTCCCATGTGAGAGCACCCAGCTGTTTTTGGGCGGGTTTTCCATCTGGTGTCTCTCCTAACCTTTCCATCCTCCTCTTCTAAGAGGTCTACACACACACACACACACACACACACACGCTTGCTTCTCATGGGACTTGTGCTGGGCATGAGGCCAGCACTCTGTTGCTGTGACTCTGAAGAGTATGTGATGTTTATAAAACTGCTTTTATTCACTCTGTACACTCTTCTGGATTTAATTTCAGTTGTCATAAATCTAACTGGCATTTATTTTTTTAATCCCAGACACCTCCTGTTTTTTTTTTTTTACGGACCTGTTCATCATCTCGCTGAGTGATTTAAAAGGCACGCAGCACACCTTCAGCCCTAAAGCGATGAATGTGTCAAGCTCACAGCACCTGGCAGGAGTCTTCACTTCCCCAGTAGGCACATGACCAGCAGTGATGTGCGAAAGCCTTTATGCCTTTAAAGCCTTTATAAGAGCTATTGAATTCTTCGTTCTCATTGGTCAGAAAGTTTTTATATAACATTTTTGGAAGGAGTGTCCGGTGTCAGAACTTTGTAACAGAGTTAAAGCTTAAATGTGATTTTTTTTTCGACATCTTAAGATAGAGATAGAGGTGTTTTAATGAAAAGAGAGAGCATAGCAAGGAAACGAAGGTCAATAGCTACTGTAACACAAGTGAGAACAGGAAGTAACTTGTTTCTTCAATGTTTCCATAAGTTTAAATGTAACCATACACAGATAAACAGTACAACCCCTCATCCTTTTCTAACCAAAAACTAAAATTGTTGGCCAACTTCAGGAATAAATCTGTCTTGTTACTGAAAAAAATAATCAGCTTCCGTGTAGTAATAATAACCCTACTTCATCACACTGATTACTTTTCACTCCACTGTTTAAATGCTGTGGCTAATCTGTAAATATTGGCACCTCTGCACATTTCCTATATCAACACCTCCTTTATTATTCACCTTTGTGTATAAGCGTTTAAATCTGAGTTTTCCAGTCCCTTTCATAGCGCTCTAGCTCTAGCAGTTCTAAGTAGGCTTTTAGCTTGGAGATATTCTTTTATAACACCAAATTGCACTCCTGAAGGGCTTGTTGAGTCATATGTGTTAAATTAGGGAGTGCTAAAACCCAGAGTCAGTGAGTCACATCCATGAAAGGATGTGATGGACACCTGAAGGAATCTGACAGTTTATCATGTCTCACACACACACACACACACACACACACAGGAAAGAAAGACAAAACGGTTTACTTTTTAGATGTATCTTTACTGAGAAACAAACTGAAACCAGTAACATTTATGAACATTTGGCTAAAAAAAACGGGCAGAAATTCACAAATGGATGATTAATAGCACAGTGCAGAGTAGGGCTGAGCGATATGGCAATAATATCCCATCACAATACTTATTAAGGATCATAATGATTTGATTTGGTTACAGTGTTCTTACAAAACAGTAGAACCACATAAATAACAAAATGTTCACATTATAGAAATTTGTCTTTTTAGTTTTATTGCAATACAAATAGAGTAGCCTTCATTTATTACATGTTATTTTTTCAGTAGTTTACGTGTACTTGGGATGCTTTAGCATCATGCAGCTTGCTAAACTGGTGGCTATAAGCAATACTGATGTTACATAGTCATATCGCCCAGCTCTAGTGGAGATCTGATCTTAAGTGACAGACGTGTGAAAATCATTCATTCTATCAGACAGTGTTAATCCAGTAGCATATAGTAGCATAAAATAACATAAAAAGCTACATTAATATATAAAGTCTACATAAAATGTAGGCGACATCTGATATAGTATAATAATGAACAAATACAATGCTACAACAATGAACAGCTGATAAAAAATAACATTAAAGTAGTATATTTTCCTGTCATCAAGTTATCAAACACAAACGTTTAATATTTATATATAAAGTAGTCGTTTGAATATGAAATAACCAAATCCACCTCGAGATGGTGTGAAGAGAGCTGTCATATGATTCATCAAACTCCTTCAACGCATAATATTAAGCAATATGTTAAATATACAACAGCTAGGATCATTAACCCTGTATTTGTTGTGTATCCAGGCATTTATATCTCCCTTCATAACAACAACAAAGAGCCGCACGGGGCGAGACAGGTTTAATACATCACTCATTTCCTCATCCAGCTGACGGCGACTTGTGCTTTAAACCCAGAGCTGAGCCACAGCTTCCTCGTCCTGATAACCCACATTGTTGTTGCAGGCTAAATCCAGAACCTTCTAAAACCATCTTACACAGTGTTTCCCCTTTCTGTTTTAATGTTAAATTCTCAGACTGAAACCAAAACCCTCCTTTCAGATAAAGAAGGTGGAAAAAGAGGGAATAAATGGGCAGGCTTTAGACTCGACAGTGTGTTTGATGTGTGCAGAGCTTTCAGTCTTTCAGATTTAGTTTAGAGTTGAAGTAAAAGTCCACTCTTGATTTATCTCCTCCGTGCCGAACTCTCTACTTTTTCCCTTCTGAATTGGCAAGTGCTCCTTTCTTGTACCTTTCTTTTATTCCTCAGCAGGCATCTGTCTGTCTTTCTTCTTTTCATTCTTTCTTTCTCTTTTGCTGTTTTCTTTCCCCCACCCCCTGCATTCCTCAGCCAACAAGAGGACACATTCCCCTGCATTCCTCATGACACTGGACATCTAGAGAGACAAAAAGAGAGAGAGAGAGAGAGAGAGAGAGAAAGAGGTTGGTTAGGTAAGTCATGAACTCTGAAAAGCTGTCGCATTCCTATAAAAATCCAGCAAATGTGAAGAAGCCAAATCAGGTCACAATTCCTCTAAGCTCCTTACACCCCTTTCTGTATAATGTACATTACAGCGCTGCTGAACTCTGTTGATTTTTAATGATATGATATTGTTATTTCATTCACAAGCACCTGTACGCTTCATGCTCCATATAAACAGACTTGTGTAAAAATGTGTGTAAATTCTTATACATTTTTTTAATGTAAGGAAAGGTTTATTAACATTTAACATCTCTGACAGGAGTCTCAGTGCAGTGTCAGAGGTACAGCTGTCTTCAGGACAGATGAGTTTACACACAAGCTGTGTTTTATTTGTATTATTAACTTCAAGCGAGAGAAAAAAACAGATGCTGATGAAGGAACAACTGCTTACAGCTGCTACAATTTAAGTGAACTAACTTGGTTTATAGGCGTTACACAACATTAATTGTAACCAAAAAGGGATAAAAAGTAACAGATACGTTATATTTGTCTGTAAACCGCTGTGGTATAAAAGAAATAAAACACTAAGGGAAATGCTGTTATACATGCTGAAAAGAATTAACTTTGGGGTTAACAGTAACTCATCACACCACCCCATTGTTGATTATTTTTCCTATAACAGAGTGTTTTACTCCTTTCAGCTGTTTAAGCTAATATTCCAGATAATTCCCTTTCAGCTATATTTAAATAAGAATGTATTGTTATTACCGTATTTTCAGCTTGGTATTAACAGCTCATGTTTCCAACAAGATTATATTGCATTTTCTGTTTAATATGATGCTCACTAATAACACTGCATGTATGCCAAATTGATTTCTAATCTTTCTGGCATTTGATATTCTAATACTCGAAGTGCTATTAAAGAACAGCGTTAATCAAATCAGTCGTGTCTGACGGCATATTCAGTAATCACACAGCCCAGACAGCCATAACCCCAGCGGCTTCACGTGGCACCAGCGAGAAACACTTAACTGCTCAAATGAGGCTTCATTAGCTGAGCTGTCAGGACCAGAGGCTATAATAAACCTAGAAGCTTCTAGAAGCCTGATCCTACTGCTAATGCCGCGCTGTGTCATTATCTGTCTGCTTGTAAACAAGGGTTCAGACACAGCGTTTGTGCAAAAGCCACAGAAATCTTTGTTGTGTATGTGATAGAATTTCACATCACAGAAGTTTCAGATGGATATCGGTGCATGTGGAAAAATAAAACTGCGTTAGTCCATTAAAATAATCCACTCTGCTATGAAAACATTCCATCATAGAGACATGGTTAATAATGCATTAAAGATACAACAATGCCCAATGCTTTGAAGCGTCTGTCTCTTTCTGGGAGAAAAATATTGCACTGATGTGATGTACATAAGAGTTATAACATTTCAGCACAGTATGATTTCAGATGTTTTTGATGAATGATGTGCAACATAATGCTATTCAGTGCAAGTGAGCATTGTTACAATACCATGCTGACTTACAGCCTGAAAGTCTCACAACCTCTAATACTTCTTTTTTGTTCTTTTGTAGTTCTCGCAACACAACAATTTTCCAAAAATTGCTGAAAGCTAATCTATTAAATTCTTTACTGTATGTGACACATGGACTGAGACACTGAGGCCACGCCACCTTCACTGAGACAGACACACTGAGGCCACGCCTCCTTCACTGGGACAGACACACTGAGGCCACGCCTCCTTCACTGGGACTGACACACTGAGGCCACGTCTCCTTCACTGAGACTGACACACAGAGACCACACCTCCCTTAATGAGACTGACACAATGTCCCTTAATGAGACTGACACAATGAGGCCATTTAGCTTAGCTTCATTTAGACTGACACAAAGAGACCACACCTCCTGCACTGAGACTGACAGACTGAGGCCATGCCTCCTTCACTGAGACTAAGACACTGAGGCCACACCTCCTTTACTGGAATTGACACACATAGAGGCTACTTCATTTGGACTGACACACAGGCCACGCCTCTTCCACTTATACAGATAAATGCAAAAGCCATAGCCTCAAGTCCTTTAGGGTAGATGTATATTTGGATAGAATTATTCATATTTTAAGTTTTTTACTACAGGACTAAAGTTCACAACACACACTTGAGCTTTGAGTACTATTTAAGTATCCATGAGCTTCTTTACTCCACGTTCAGATTATTTTAAGCAGTTGGACTTGACACATGCACCAAGTGTCTTAATTTAAGATGCAGTGTGGAATGAAACACAGCCAGTGTGAGAATAAACCAGTGTGTGTGTGTGTGTTTGTGTGTGTGTCATAGAAGGTCAGTTGTGTGTGTGTGTGTGTGTGTGCTCATCTTTCCACTTGCAACTCAATGTACAACCTTTGGCCTGATTTACAAAAAACCAGAAAACCAGAGATTCCGGTTGCTCAGGTCATAGCTGGGAGTGAGGCTTCCTGAGAAACTGTGGCATGCTAGCATGATGAGTTTTGCTAGCTCAGCTTTTAGCATTTACTCATAACTCACATGACAATGTAAAGCTTCAGGTTCACTGAAATTAGCAGGCTGTATTTCCTTATCCAGTTTCACTAGAAGTTAAAGCTATTTACACAACAATAATTTAGTTGAGTGACAAATTCTCCTTGGACAGTCAATTGTTAACTTGATCCCAAGCCTTTTTTTTATTTCTTTACCTTGATGTACTGATTATCATAAAACATGTATTTTAATTTTACAAAATAATAGTTTGCCTAATAATAACTAGATTGCTATCAAACTTCTGTCAGAGAAAACATCTTCATAGTAAAGAGGACTAGTGGTTTCAATTTATTTTAGCATTAGCTAAATCAAAGTTACATGAATAGATATCTAAGGTCAGCTAACCTCAGGTAAAATGTTTTGTTGGCTATTGTATTAATTAACAATAAAATAGCTTTAGGCATTAGCTAGCTTGCTTGGTTATATTTGCTATGTAAGATTGCTAATGCAACATATAACACTAGAATACTGTGGTTATAATATTAAATACAGACCAAGATGCTTACTCTGTCTCTGTGGTTTTATATGATCATATGATACTGAATAGCCAGTCAAATTCATGCTAACAGTAGGTGCTGTTTTTTCTATTAAATAAAACAGACATATTAGTAAATATTTCAGTAACATTATCATGATAGCTGCCTAATATTTTATCACTGCTAACAGAGAGACTGTAACCTCCATATATTTGAAACTTTATTCATGGTTTATTCTGCTGCCTTTCAGATGGGACTCCCTTAATGTTGGAAGCTCAAATGCTGCCTAACAATAGACCTTCACAGACACTTGACTTACAGATCTTTTTTATTAAGATGATTTATTGTGATATATTGGATAATCAATTATCAGCACATGTTTATACACTAAAATAATACGATGTAAAAGAGATGCGAGAGATTTGGGTTGTTGGCAGCAGATTTTTGCCATGTCACACTTCTCAGGTCTCGAGGGACACGGGGGTGTGGAGTGCAGACTCCTGCATCAATAAACTCAATAAACATCAAGTAACGGCTGTCAGGCTGCTCATTTGAGCCATGCTGAACACATCTGCTCCCCAACACACACACACAAGCCATGCTGCTTCATAATGAGCAGGTGTAATTACAGCATGCGAGCACTCGCATCCATCCATCTCTGTCAAAGAGCTGCTTCATGAATTTGCATTAGCTTGGACAAACCTGTTTAAAGTGTCAGGAGGCCTGGGTTGTCCTTGCTGAGCTAAAATAACGGCTGTGAAAAGCCAGTCACAGACAAAAGACGATCCTGTTTGGACTGCGTTGACAGCTATTTTAATGTACGAATCAGAGTCATTCAATTCACTAGAGTTATATATATATATATATATATATATATATATATATATATATATATGTAGGTAGATTTAGTTCCAAAATATACACAAAATAGTAGCCTAATTTAAAGCACCAGTTAAACATGTTTAACATGTTTGTTTTTGTTTGTCCAGCTTTGTCCAGCAAACTTCTTATCTGACTGCTTGTTCTCTGCCCATATGAAAATGGGGTTCTCTAGTTTCAAACAGATGAACCTTTCTGGCAAACTGAATAAAAAGACGAATGTATGCATAATTGGTTATATCCTGAATGTAATTGTATGGCTAATGTGTAATTATGATTAATTGTGGCAGGTGAGTTTTTATGACTGGTAGCCACATGGGCGACTGTGTCATTTTTCTGGTTGAAGCACGACAGGAGTAAAATCTTTATGCAAATCTGCTTGTGCTTTAGCCTCAGGCTCAGGACACCATGTGTGTGTGTGTGTGTATGTGTGTGTGCCCAGTATGTGCACAGATGTGAGAATAAAAGCCCTCTTTCAGTTGTCTTTCTCAAGTGGCTTTAAAATAGCGCACACATTAATAAAACATAAGTACTGAGTAAGTGCTGCGAGCAGGGCAGCAGCTGAAATGAGCCACGTGACCCTTGACCCGGTTCAGGTGTGTCACACAACAAACAGACGGCTTCTTTTAACGCTGCTTTTCCTGGTACTGATTTATTTTCCAGTGAACTGGTTTAAAGGAACCATGCCGAGGCGTTATATATCATAAAAAATACTGTTCAATATTGACTCCATATAGAAAAAGTTGCTTCTGGGTGAAAAAATGAACATTAAAAATGTGTTCATTTATATCACCCTATTGTACAACAGATGCTACAGTTACATTTCTTTCTGTGTAACAAGAAAGTATCATTTTAGCAATGTTAGTTAGCTAACAACATTTGAGAAATATTAGCAAATGTGTGCATTTACATTAAAACACAACTAGCACGTTATCTGATATTGTACTGTATTATTCAATACAGACAGAGGTGAAAATATAAATCACTGGTATAAGATTAATGATGATATTTAGATGATGATGTTAGCGTAAAAGTTAGCAATGAATAGTTTTTATGTTTTAAATCAGTAAAAATTACTTGCTGCAAGTTATCTTAGCAGTACAGAATTGAGTGTATAAATGACTGGCATATGTGTGAAACGAAATATTTTTTAAAAAATATTTATGGAAAAACTCCAATTAAAAGCTAGTAATGCTTCACACTTCATTCAATTCACTGGACATTGGGTTGTTTTTACACTGGCTGGCTAATGCGGGTGTGAAGATACATGTTTGAGAATTTTATGTGCGTACATTTTTATGAAACAGGTAAGATGAACAGACCTGTTTACTCTCGCAGGAGAGTATTTCAGTATTTTCCCCTCAAGCTGACAGCTTTGAGCGCAGGTATTTTTAGTTTGGAGCTTCTGGCTGGAGTAAAATATAGTTTCTTCCTCCCTCAGCCTGCGTGCCTTTCTCCTCTGCCGTTACAGAATAAGTATGATGTGCAAAAAATCAACACCAAATTAGCAGGCTTTAAAGCAACAGCACAATAAAAATGCGAGCTGCAGGCTTGTGGATTCATGACCCTTCGGCAGGTCTCCACCCTGTCCATCTGTTTACAGCTGAGGGACAAAAGACAGTGTGAGCACTTGCTATGAAGTGCGTGAGCGTATACTTCAGGAAGGCAGATTTGAAAGTGGACTATTTTGTAGATTTCGTGTTAGAACTTCATTATTGAGGATTTTCTATAATGAGAAGACTTGTGTGGAAATGTAGCAGTACCAAATGCTTGAATCCTTTTCCAGTATTAGCTCACAAAAAACACCAAGAAAGAACCATCATTCCTCTGACTGGCAGGTTTGTGACTCTGAATGATGAATAAGCACCTGTTTTTATCATATTACTTCAGTCTGACGTCTTGCAATAAGTTAGTAAACAAAGTATATTCAGATTTGGTGCTGAATACAAGTAAAATTCAAAGAAAAGACCATTTCTGGTCTTCGGAAATTCTTGCGAATCCTCTTTCTTACTACATGCCATCTAAATGTTAAAGACAAAGTGTGCACCATCAAAAAACCTTAAAAAGCTATTTTTGTTTACTCTAGGGCACCAATCAGCTGTCTTCTCTAGCATGTTTGTGAGGTTTTGCCAGTGAACAGACAGCTGTTTTTGGTCGTATTACAGTTTTGACGCCTTCTTGTTAACTGGCCCTGATTTAGAGTGTTTAAACAGAAGCAGTAAGCAGTACTTTTGGTCAGCTTTGTTTACATGTAAAAATGAGACACTTTTGGCACAATAGCTGAAGTATTCTGACTCTTGAATCTTCTTTCGGAGAACAATCCTACTGAGACAACTAGGAATACTAGGAAGTGATACGTTTCTGTGTACAATTCAGTAGTTTTTTTATGTGTCCTATAATTTGGAATAACTATAAATTTCCTGTTGACATCAGTTAGCAATGCCAATGACTGAGGTACAGCTGTGCTGATGAAATATAATGGACAGAGATAGCCAACACCAGGCCAGGTGTAGTTACCACACAATAAAAACGTGACCTGAGACAGACTACAAAATGTATATTTAATATTTTCAATAAAGCGCTATAAAGTGATAAGTCACTTGTGTTGTGTAGTTTTTCGCTCTTGGGCATTTAGTCACCACTATTGATGTTTCTTTTGGGTGTGGCCTTTCCAGAATTTTTTTTTTGGTAATATAAATGGTAAAAACTATATACTCAAAAGTTTTTCAGTATTCAGTAACAAATTAAATAGTGTGTTAGCATGTTTTATCTGTATAAAACTGTACAAGCTACACACACTAAACAGAGACACTAATGATCTCTGCTACTTCCACCTCTGCTACTACTACCAAGGTTTATTTTCTTTATAACATCTCTATACACATTTAATAAGAGGTTATATATGACAGGATAAAATGAATTCATTTTAATCATTTGAGTTATTCGATTTAGAACATCAGACCAAATTTCAGTTCAAATGTCACCTGTTGCTGAAATGGCGGCTTTGTCGAGCAGGTACATAGGACATGAAAGTTTGCCTCTGGTGCAACCGGTGTGGAATGAAACTTTTGTTAAATGGAAGTGTAATTGCCAAATGTGACGCACATCTCACTTGCATCAAAAAACCCCTTAGAAGTGCATCCAGTGTGAACTACCCTTTACACAGAAGGTTTGTTTACACATGCACACAAGATTTTTATCTATACCTAGACAGAGTAAATACTGAGATCTTTGGCAAAGGAGCTGATGAATTCTGACATTCTCTTCCCTGAAACTATCCCACCTTAAATCTTACTCATACCAGGAAAAGAAAACTAGCCTCCTTTTCTAACATGTGAGTGAAAATAATTCACATTAACACACAGAAGCATGCATTTACCCTGAAAGTCCAGTTCTGGCAACATGGTTGATGATTTCAGACACTCTCTTGAATCCTCTTCCAAGTCAGCTTGCTAATTCTAGCCGCTTCAGTCGACAAGTTTGCATGTCAAAGCCAAACCAGCAGCTGTTTTCAGTTGTTCAGTTTCAATGTCTTCCTGTTCTAACACAACCTTATTTGGAACTTCTTTCACAGAAGCCCAGCTTGTTTTCAGGTTTGTTGACCCTTCCAAATATCTCGAGCAAGTTTATTCAGGATGTTTGTAAGTGTAAATATGATAAGTGTAAATATAGTTATTTTATGGCGACATACCTGACTGAAAAACTTGTTCTGACAAATATGGCTTCTGTTGTTCACAGTATTTTAAAATGTACTTCTTGATTTTAAAATTTTATAAGATAAAGTTATCTCCTTCAGGAGTAAATGCAGAGTGGTTAGAGGACTCAGTGAGCGAGAACCTGAGCTTTACTCTGCTTTAACTGACTGAAGTCTCTGCTCTGTAATTAGCCCCTGTTTATTCTTTCAGATGCTATTAACTGAGTTCTTCTTTTTTATTTGACACCCAACAGCATTCATTAGGGGTAGAAATCGTTAATTATCCAGCACTTCTTTCACACAAGATTTTTTAATCAAACCACATCTGATAAAAAAAACATCAATTCATAGATCAGATGAGGAACTTGTATCTATGCAGGTTTTTTTAGCTTTATATTATTACTGTTTTTTATTATTATATTTTTCTGTGAGCTCCTACTTACCAAACTGGTTGTCACATTCAGGAGGGCAGGTATCTCCAGGTGCTTACAAACGCAGTGGGAATTAGGGAATACGGAACGCTTGTCACACTGTCCCAGGAGTCAGATGAGGGGTCGTAACAGTCTAGTGTTTTACACCTCTGAGCGCCGCAATACCCTCCAACCACGTAGAGTCGGTTCCCTGAGGCTACAGCATGGCAGCTGATCCTTTTGGCTGTGACGTCAACAAATTTAGTCCACTGGTATGTTTCGCTGTTGAACCGATATGCTGAGCCTGCTGAGAACTCTGTGTCTCCGCCGATGACCACTATGTGATTGCCGACGGCTGCCGCTGCCGTGTAACGCCAAAGCTGAGGACAAGCTGCTGGCACCGTCCACCTGTTCTCACAGGGGTCAAAACATTGCACCTTGGGGTACTTGTCCCTGTTCACACTGGTTCCACCAAATGCAAAGAGCTTGTTTTTGGTTCCCACGACAGCAGCATTGCTCACACCTTCTCGAAGAGGTGCAACTAGAGTCCATTTGTTAGACTGTGGGTTGTACTGTTCCACCTGTTTGAGTGAGACTGACGGAGAGGCAGGAAACGAGCCTGACAGAGAAGTGTGGCCTCCTACAACATACAGGACATGGTCTAATTCAGCTGAGCCATGTCCAAATCTGGCCACAAGCATCTGCGCAGCCTTGGACCATTCGTCATGTAAGGTGTCATAGACCCAGACATCTTTGGAAGCACCATTTTCCGAGCCTCTGCCTCCTGTGACATAAACTTTACAGCCAATAGCACAGGCACTGCACTCTTTTCGGGGACTGGGGAGGTCTGTTTTGGGCATGATCTCCTTTGTTTTGTGGTCAATCATGTACACTTTGTCACACATAAAAGTCTGGCCTCCCAGGAGCAGCAGAGCTTGGCTGACTTTCCTGGGTCGAGCACAGAAACCAGTAACTACACCGTCATTCTGGAGGATCTTCATCTTGCATCGTACTGCATCTTCGACAATCTCTCGACACACTTTATCTCCCATGATCAGCTCTTCAGTAACAACATTTTTGAGCAGGTAGGTCTCTGGAAGGAGCGCCAAACGCACACAGCGCAAGAGCTCAGGCAAGTCAGAGATTCTCCTTCCAATATCAGCTTTCACCCAGTCTATGACTGCTTCATACACTACGCTCTCATCCTCCACCTCAAGCTCCTCACTGAAGATCAGCTCCTGAACTTGATCTTTCGGGAGGTTCAGGAAGTCCTCGGTCCGGTAAAGGGTGGCGAAATTCGCCAAGCACATGCGCCAGGAGAGCTCATAAAGCCTTTGGCACTGATGTGCATCAGAGAGGAGCATCATCCCGAGGCAGTTTGAAGGGTGCAGGTTCTTCTCAAGGAACTCTGCAGAAGCATCTCGGATATCATGGAACTGCAGCATGTCCCCGGCCTCAAGCAGTGACTCAGCGTTCTCCTCGTTGATGATGATGCGAGCAGAGTATGCATAGTCCAACAGGAGCTCCAGGACCTCTGGGTGCAACGAGTCATGGAAGTTGACTTCTGCGTCTCGGGACTCCTTGAGTCCACCATTAAACATGGCTTCAAAATAGCGACTACAGGAGGCCAGGACAGCTCGATGACACGGGAATGCTCGATTTCCAGCCCGGAGGATGACATCGGTGAAGACGCAGCGTTTGCGCAGTAGGTTCAGTTGAGTAAGCAAGCTTTCAGCGTGCGAGGTCTTGTGGAACAGGTGGATGTTCATGGAGCCGGAGCTCGACCTGGACTTGCGGTTTTCATGGCTACTCACAGACATCTTTGACTAAAATTTAAAACAAACAAACAAACAAACAAATAAGTAAACAGAATAGCAGTTCTTTCAATATACTATTTTATACTAAATATTTTTCTAATTAGAAACTGTACAGTATTGATGAGCATGCTAATGCTGTTAATAGGTTATGCCAGTGTTTGTCACTGTAGCCTACGAGGCATAATCAAGGGAATATTATTCATAACGTTTTGTTAAAGCTGCTATATTTATAATTGGGTTATTATAGTTATTAGTCCATTTGACTTGAATTTAATGGGTTCAATGCAAACCGCAATAACTCTGAAACAACTCCAGCTTCACCATAATGTGTTCTGTGGGTGGAAAGTTCAGGGAATAAAATGCTCTACATTATTGTACTAGTTGAAATAATAAGTATAATATTTGAACAGTTGGATTATAAAAGAAATCGGTCCTACGTGGGTCCATGAAATATATGATTCACTTACTGCAAAAAAAATTTATACAATATACTATTATGTTCAACAGGCACAGTATTATTTTTGTAGACAATTCAAAATATTTGTTCCATTTAAAAAGAGACATCATTTTTAGGCAGCATTTATGGTTGCTAGATTGTATGTTTGGAAAGCGGCATAAAGACAACTAGCTTCTAGAGTTCTTTAGTTTGGAAAAATCTGAAGTCAGGATCATGTTTCTGTCTCTTGGCATGAGGGCATGCTTATAATTCGGTGCTAAAACATTACCCTACTATTGTGAAATTTAATATACTTGACTTTACTGCTTATCTCATGTGGAAAAATTTAAAGACGGAAACTCCTAGTGCAAATGTACCAAAATGAAACCAACATGGAGTGTGATCTGTTCTATGGTTAACATTTTGCATGCTTTTGCATAAACATCAAATAGCAAAATCATTGGGTGTGTGCACCTGCAATTACACACACACACACACACACACGTTTGTCTTTCTATTCTTTTGTGGACATTCCATCCTCGTAAATTATTAATGCAACTAATTAATGCTATGCAGTTACCCAAATCTAACCTTAACGTCAGGACTGAAGGAAACGTTTTGGCTTTATTAGAAAATCAATCAAACAAACAAACAAACAAACAAACAAACAAAACCCTTTCTTCATGCCAAATATCCTCAAACGGTCAAAACGATCAGATATTCCTATCCTTGTGCGGATATTTGTTCTCTACCATCACACACACACACACACACAGCTCCCTTATCCAAGCAGTTCAGGTTTATGACTCAAGGATCATTCGTTGTTCCTCTTTGAACATTTCTTATCGCATGACTGCGGTGAAACTACAATGTACATAACTGTACATATACAGTGTATATAACTGACAGTCATGTAACACTAAGAAATAACATTAAGCTTAATACATTTAAATAAATGAGTTAATATGACTAACACAAGGGGCTGAAACTGTCCTTAATGAACACACACGCTGAGCTTTTCTATGTCACACAGCCAGGTCTTACCTTGTTTCTTGTCTTCTTGTCGCAGTGAAACTTTTAGCGTCTCAGTAAATTAGTGTTCACAAGTTCAGCCTCCTGGTTTCCTCGATCATGACTTTACCCCGTGTGGAAGGAGAAGGACACATTTCCTGTCTCGAGTGAAGAAGAGTCAGTGTGAGTCTCTCGGTGCGCACAGCTGTGTTCCTCTGAGAGCGCCTCCTTTAGCTCCTCCCCTTTATGAATATGCAAAACTACACCCAATCACAAAAAAGCCGAGCACACTGCCCACAGGACTATTAAAAGTATTATCGTTTTATTATAGATCCTTTTATTTATTAAAAAGATACGTATTATACAGATTCCTGTGGTAAGATAGATAGATAGATAGATAGATAGATAGATAGATAGATAGATAGATAGATAGATAGATAGATAGAGGGGAAGGCTTTCCACAAGGTTTAGGAGTGTGTTTATGGAAATTTTTGACCATTCCACTAGAAGCGCATTTGTGAGGTCAGGTACTGATGTAGGACGAGAAGGCCTGGCTCACAGTCTCTGCTCTAATTCATCCCAAAGGTGTTCTATCAGGTTGAGGTCAGGACTCTGTGCAGGTCAGTCAAGTTCCTCCACATCAAACTCACTCATCCATGTCTTTATGGACCTTGCTTTGTGCACTGGTGTGCAGTCGTGTTGGAACAGGAAGGGGTCATCCCCAAACTGTTCCCACAAAGTTGGGAGCATGAAATTGTCCAAAATGTCTTGGTATGCTGAAGCATTAAGAGTTCCTTTCTCTGAAACTAAGGGGCCAAGACCAACCCCCGAAAAACAAAACCTGAATTCAATGATTTGGAGGGGTGTCCCAAAACTTTTGGCAATACAGTGTAGATAGATAGATAGATAGATAGATAGATAGATAGATAGATAGATAGATAGATAGATAGATAGATAGATAAGAAATGTACCATGTAAAAACTTTGCAAACACATATGCACATTGTGTTATATATTACTTTACTTGTGACGTTAAAATGATTAGCTCTAAATACTTTGAAGGGTCAAAGATTTAAATCCTATTCACCTGTGCTGTGAGGACAGGTCTGTCAAAGTTTGTCTGAGGATTGTGTGTGTGTGTGTGTGTGTGTGTGTGTGTGTTCTACCCATGTGAAAGCAAATGATTTCAAAGATGAGATTCACACTATGATAAAGCGAGCCCATATTTCCCCAAAGACCACCATCACTCCGTAGCCACTTCTGAACACTGTTAGATCTCTCTGAGCAGTCAGCTGTTGGGAGAGAGAGAGAGAGAGAGAGAGAGAGAAAGAGAGAGAGGGGTAGACATGACTCACCGTTTGGCTCACTGAAGCAAGTCTCCAAGTCTTTTATCATAATTTGACATTTTGCTTATTTGATATTCATTACACAGACCACAGAAGTCCTGAAGGATTATAATTCACAAAGAAAAATTAGCCTGACTAAACAGTCATGAGTGTTATTGTGCAAATTATTTTACCTTTAATACAATCCAAATTCCTGAACCTTACACTTTAATCATTTTTTTCCTTCTCTAATCTCTTCAGGTTCTTTGTACTGTATTTTTATGTGTTTATGTAATTAAGACCATAATGGAAGTTAATATTATATGACAGACTGAGTAACAGACAGGGAATTACAGCCTCAGGACATGTTTAAGACCCCACCGCAGCTGTAACGTGCGTCTGCATGTCTCAGTAATGAGATTATCCACATGATTGAACAATACTGTTACGCCTGTCCTTCATTTGTATAAAAACAGTGATGGTGAAGTTGTTGGTTTTTCAGTTTTTTTCTGCTTTTTATAATATATGGATTTAACATGTATATATAATCCCAAACTGGACTGCTTATAGCAAGAATTTCCCTCATGGGATCAATAAAATCTATCTATCTATCTATCTATCTATCTATCTATCTATCTATCTATCTATCTATCTATCTGTATGTCTGTCTGTCTATCTGTCTATCTGTCTGTCTGTCCACGTATCTGTATCTTCAGGCTTCATTGTTTTTGCGCACATGTCCTGAAGTGTTTATTGCTCTTACACCACCTCAAGTTGTCAATGATTCTGCATATTTAAGAATGTGATCTATTTACATATAGTTACATTTCATTTTGTGTAATGCCTGCTAAAATAGTTTTTGTTCTCAGTGTAGTTAGAGTGGCTATAAACAGTTGATCCCCCATCAGCCTCATTTATATCTCTCTCTTGAAGATAATAAGACCAAAGTGTGAGGATACAGAATTTAACAGCTCTGTTGGATAATAATATATAAATGAAACATACAATGCAACAGAAGTACAAATACCCACAGCATACTTTCACACCCTCCACGTTATCAGAATATTAAAAAATCTGAATTTCTCAAATTTCTTTTAGTTTTAAATTTGAGAGACAAATATATAAATTCATATTTTAACATAGTATATCCGATTATTTAATTCTCTAAAGCCGTTTACTAGCCGTTTGACATTATTTAATTGTTTTCCTCCTTTCCTCCATGGGCCATACAGGGCTAAAATGTGTGGTACTCTACCGCCCCCTGCTGTTTACAATCTAAAACATAAAGTAAATGTAACTATACTCGCCCTGCAGAAAATGTTTATCCTTGGGACAGAAAGAAAGAAAGAAAGAAAGAAAGACAGAAAGAAAGAAAGAAAGAAAGAAAGAAAGAATTATTTATTTATTTATTTATTTATTTATTTATTAAACCGAAGCCACTGCCTGACCTTAGTGTAGCATTAACTTTTCTTTTTTAATTATTTGCTAATGGACAACTTTTTTTATTTTAATGTTTTGTTGTTGTTTTGTTTTGATTTTGTTTTTGTTTTGTTATATTTTGCTAAGACAAATTTATAGTCTTCAAATTTATTCAGTTGTCTTCAAAAACTATTCAAGAAATTGTTTAATTCAGCTTGATTCACTGTATGACAAGATACGCCGCTTCAATTAAGTTCTTTCTCTTTTTATTTAACCAATCTACTTTATAATAAATGTCACGTTGATTTTAATGTAATAGAACTAGGGGGAAGTGACTTTATATATAGCTAACACAGAGGAACTTATTTGAATTCTGTAAATAGAATACCAATAAATAAAGTATATATGTACTTAAACAGCTTAATAATCGAATTTTTGGACTGTGTTCATTTTCTTTTAATGAAAAAAAAAAATCGTGCTTGCTGTTCTTTCTAGAAAACTAATTAGCACAGTTCTTCATGTTAGCCTCATAGCACCTAATGACTACATTTCCCATCATCCTAAAAACTGGGCAACGACAGTGTCAGAAGTAATTCCGGTGCATCTCAAGGTCATTGAGGAAACGTTCACGTGTGTGAAGTCCGTAAAGCTCCGGGCGAAGTGTAGGTGTAGGTTAGTTTATTATACCTTATTTATTAAAACAAGACAGACATTTAATTAAGGAAAAAGATGGTTAGCTTTGGATCAGATTTTTCCTCCGGATCAGGAACGGGGAAGATGGACACAGGCGCCATTATGGAACAAGTGAAGGTGCAGATAGCGGTGGCTAATGCTCAGGAGCTGCTGCAGGTCGGTGTACCGCTTAGCTTAGCTGCTACTAATAATCTGGCTCGACGTCCTATAGGGCAACATTTACATAAATCACATTTTAATCCTGCTTCGCATATTATACTGGTTTTAGCACATGAGTAATGAATAAACCTGTATGTATATATGTATAAGCATGTTAACAGCTGCATTCTCAAATCATCTGTCAGGATCATACCATCAGTACACCAATAATAGTTTCATAAAATACTGTGAATAATTTTTAATAAATATCTGAAAGTTATATTTGAGTCAATCATCACAGTTTCAAGTTGTTAATGTTTATTAGGCTCCCTTTTTCTTCTTTGAAAAAGACATTTAACAGAAAAAAAATACTATATAGAATATAGAATCTTCTTATGTTTTCCTAATAACTAATATATTTTAATGATCTAAACTATTAAATTAGTAGTATTTCACTTTTTAATACGACAGATTTAATTTAAGATTATTTATTTATTTATTTATTTATTTTAGAACTTTTCAGTGTGAAATAATTGTGTGTGTGTGTGTTTAAATATATTTCAGAGAATGACAGATAAATGCTTTAAGAAGTGCATCGGCAAACCAGGCAGCACACTGGACAATTCAGAACAGGTACACTCTCTAGTTTTAACTTTCGGTGGTACACAGGGGTCAGCATGGGCACCCTGAATGGTCTGCGGTTATACAGCCCCATATGCAACACAGTGGGATGCACTGTGTATTCTGACAACTTTCTACCAGAACCAGCATTAACTTCTTCAGCAGTTTGAGCAACAGTAGCTCGTCTGTTGGATCGGATCACACGGGCCAGCCTTCGCTCCCAATGTGCGACCCTGTCACCGGTTCAACACTGTTTCTTCCTTGGACCACTTTTGATAGATACTGACCGCTGCAGACCGGGAACACCCCACAAGAGCTGCAGTGTTGGAGATGCTCTGATCTAGTCGTCTCGCCATCACAATTTGGCCCTTGTCAAACTCGCTCAAATCCTTACACTTGCCCATTTATCACATCAACTTTGAGGACAAAATATTCACTTGCTGCCTAATATATCCCACCCACTAACAGGTGCCATGATGAAGAGATAATCAGTTATTCACATGTCAGTTCTCAGAATGTTACGCCTGATCGGTGTACACTGTTTGAAAGTATGTGGATACCCGTGTTTAACAACTTATTACATGGCGACTGATCCAACATATTTAAACATCTTCATCTTAGAACTATTTCATTCATTTATATAAATCTAAATTTCTAAACTGCTCTGTAAAATGGTCACAAACAGATAAAAAAATTACCTAGGCATAATCATTCAAACCTTAACCAGTCAGGTTTCTTATCCAGTTAGATGCATAATCTTTACAGATTATTCACCGAACATGTAGAAAAATTTTGACGGTTCTGTCGATGCCCTACATGCATTTGACAAAAAACTGAATGGTCATACATGCTTCATGTGCTAGATTCAGTTTACTTATAAATGGTTGTTTCGTTTTGTTTGCAAATTGATAGTGCCAGTTAATAGTATATAACAACAACACAAAAATAATGGTCATCAGGACAAAGGGAGGATACAACATTTATCATTAGATGCTGATGATATACTTCTATTTATTTCCAAACATTTAGTCTCCGTTCCCCACAATACACACAACACAATATAGTTGAAGATATTAATAGATTTAATCCCCTTGACCTGGGATTTTAGTGGGAAGGCTGCGTCCGTAAACCAACATGAAGATCAACATGAAGATTCTGAATTTGAGAAATGACAGTCAGAGCCATTACACATGCATTGTAGAGGAAGAAAGGATCTGTCACTTGCAATGGATAACTATCTTCTGGAGCAGCCACACTGATTTTTATTGATCTAACTTGAGGGTAGCAGTACAAAGGAAAATGACCACAAAATTATGAATGCAAAAGTTGATTTTGCAAGCAAGAGATATGCAGCTGCCTTTCCAGTAGTTTCTGAGGGGAATCTACATAAATACATATTTTAGTATGTTTGAATGTACACCATATGACCCATGTCTGTTTTGCCCAACACATCATGTGATTTTTCTCTTAAACAGTTGTTGCATACTTGTACAGAATGTCTGTGTATGTGTGTGTGTGTGTATGTATATACTGTATGCGTGTGTGTTAATATGGAATTAATATAGCATGCATGTTAGAGTATTTGTATTCATTCATACTAATGTACCTAGATACACGCCATGTATGTAGTCTGTACATGCTAAAATACAATCATACTGATTTACCTTTGCTAAGACAAACTTGTTTGTATGTTCGTATTGTGTGTTTCTATTAACTTTAGTGTCTATGTATACATGTTAGTAATGACTTCAATCATTTATTTGTTTATTTATTGCAGAAGTGCATTGCCATGTGCATGGACCGGTATATGGATGCCTGGAACACGGTATCTCGTGCCTACAACTCGAGACTTCAGAGGGAAAGAGCGCGTATGTGATGCATGAGTTCCAGCTTGTTCTGCCTAACTGTGACTCGGCTCCCTGGATAAAGAGGCTTTGGCCTGAAAACACATTAAGCTGAGAGCCATCAGACGAACTGGGAGGTCCTGAGTTTTAGACTCAGAACAACCTTTAAGACATTTTTCTTCATTCTGTTAATAATTGGTGGATATTTTGCTTGATTTTATGTCATCATTGTTATAAGCTTCAAAACCATGTTGTAGGTCTAGAAATTGAGTGAATTAAGTTTGATCAGTGTTTAAAATCCTGTCGTAAGTGTGCGAGCACGTTTAGATAAGGCCGGGTTTTGATCGGTTGTGACTGAGCGGATTGTTAGTCAGATCCAGCCTGTGTGCACAGTGGCGCTTCTTTAGTTGGACTTGTCCTTGTGTGGACGCTACACCCTCCCGCCGGGATCGCCGAGTCGTCTCGTCTTCCCGTCCTCCGCTCCACAAACCTACTTCCTTTCACCATGGACAATTCAGGACCGTCTCTCTTTTCATAATTGTAGCCTCTTCGCGAGGACGCGCCACGCAGTCCTACTTTCTTACCTTCACCGAAACAAAATGCAATTGTCGCAGGTAGATTCTGGTTTGTCACACAATCTCCTGACTACAAAAGTGGGTTTGTTTAACCGCTGATCACTTCACCATGGATCCTGCAATAAAAGCAGCTTACATTGTGTACGAAGCATGTCAGATTTCTGGGAACAGTGTGTTTTGCCTCATTTAACCCTATGAAATGACACAGCGTTGAGATTTGGGTAATTATTGGTCATTCAAGTTTGCAACCTTATTTAGGTTAGATTTGTTTATTCAACATTATTACCCCTCTTTTATGTTTCATATGCAACATTGTCACTTGGCAACATTTCCTGCTTTGCCTATTTATTACAGTTGTATCATAGCTCTTCTGTTCCAAACATTGCAGTATATCTGCAGTACAAACATTAATCATTTCCCTGTACATGATTTGCTCAGTATATTTATTTTTAAACTAGACCAAATTTAGTGGTATCCACATTAATTCTACAGCTGCCTCCAAAATGATTGGCACCCCCAATGAGTGAAACTTAAACATTTGGAGTTGATGTATAGTTTTATTTTAACACAATATTTTAGATCACAAGTTATCAATAGGGAAACTGATTTTGTGTCCTAATTACATTGTATTTTAGGGTTGTAATCTCCTGGTAGTGGTGAGCAAGATTTGGGCTGAACAGAGTTCCAGTTGTAATAGTTGTGATCCCACTGATTGCTGGTGAAGTTACAGGGTAAAAGCTACAGAAAGTACCATGTTAAAATACAACTCACCACATGAGGTCAATCTTTAATGTTCTCAAGCTCCAGTAGAAAGTTTTAATTTTGGAATAAGAAATAATAAATACACAAAATAAATATGCAACTTTTCAAGTAAGTATGCACAAGTAAATGTTCATATGAAGACAAGCATCTTTAAAATGGGAGGTATGTTGATATCCATTCCCTGATGGAAGTGACGCGTGTGTAAACACCGGGGAATCTGTTTCGAGCGCAGCCTCGACCCCAACTAGTCACGCCAGCTATAAACCACCGGCCCCGGGGCTCACGGCATGCTAATGGGCCCCCAGAATCTCCCTGCAGAGAACAGAGCAGACCTGCAGTCATGCATGTGTTTAGGCATGAAATGAACTCAAACTGCAAAGGTTTGACATGTGAAAGATGAAGATGAGAAACGAGTCTCACCAGACATGTATCAATGCCACCTTCCATGGATCCAGCACACATCATGTTGGCAGTCAGTTTTCTGCCGTAAGACTGCTGACACTCTGACTGGTCTATGATACCAACCTGAGCTTTCTGTAATTGATTAGTTAGCTTCCCTGTATAACAAAAAAAAATCAGATGATTAAACTGCAAAAAAGCCAGGTTGTTATTTATAACAATGACAATAAAAGTGAATTGAATTGAATTAATAGGTTTGTTGATAGGTGCGCCAACATCTGAAACGGTGACTATGTGGTATTTGACATAAACCTAGTGTAAATTGTTACATTACTGAACAGATGACACAGAACGATAGCGATTTGAACGTATTTCACGATTAATGATGACAATCGTGGAAAAGTGGACTGCTCTGTTAATACATCAAGTAAAACACCTTGACCATAAAACTCACATGAAGTGGTTCACTGCTAGCAGCAAACACTAGCTTGGAAAGTAAAATGTCAATAGCAATGCTAGGTGGATAAAAATTTAACATTAATACAGTTCTTACACAGTATATTGTTCTTGATAATCAGCCATTATACGTAACTGACAATTAGGGACAACACAATTAAGGCAATAAAAGAGCTAAAATAAAGCCAACAACAAGCTTTCCCTTTACTACAAAACTAATCGATCTAAGGTTATTAATAAGCTAGTACTTAAGTTCATTCAACTAGCCAATATTATAAAAAATGAGACTAATAGCATGTGTCCAAGTATGCAAGTGAACGTATGTAATCAGTATATAACTCATTTCTGGGATCAACCAGTACCAAAAATATGCTCTCTGTTTGAATAAAATGCGATTGATGCAACCGTAGACTTGAGTTTTCTCAGCTAAGTGTTTGAAAGAGCAGTCGAATAAACTTTTTAAGGTGAGTAGTTGTGAGTTGAACAGATGAAGAACCTCAGATGAAAGGGGTCAGTCTTCATGATTATAATACAAGGCTATTTACACTGTTTCTACTCAGAAGATATTTTTTGTGCGGAGTTATATTTACTGAATCATGAATGTTATTATAACTGCAGCGCTGACTTTAGTAAAGCTACAAAGCTTATAGCAGGCTCATATTAAGGTACTCATTTTAATACATCATTCCTGTAGTAACAGCTTATTCATATGGACTTCTAAGGTGGACACTGCATAGAATCTAAAGCCAACAATATACAAATTTTGAACTGTTCATCTCAAGAAGACAAGATATTTAACATTTCTGGAAGGAAGTCTTGGATGTCGGCTCTTTTCAACAGTTTTCTGCCGCAGATAAGGCTTCAGGACTTTGCAGTTATAAGACGAATAAAACACTACAGGTAGTGCTGTCCCTTTAACAGAGTGTTTTGCTCCACTAACAACCTTTTGTCTATGTTCTTAAATAATGACTATAAATAATGTTAAAGAATCTTCAAGATTATACCTTCACATTCAGTAAAACATTAGAAAATATGCTTTCTCACCATCCTCCCTCATTGAGCCCCACCCGGTGATGTAACACTCTGTGCCCTTGAAGAAGCTGTGTGTTGGGGAGGGCAAACACAGCGTCTGGATGGTGTAGGAGCTTGGTGCAGGGATCGAGAGCTGCACCAGAGCTACATCAAAGTCCATATTGCTGCTGTTGAATGCAGGATGCTGGATGATCCTCTGCACTGGGATGACCAAAGCTTCTACACCGGACCTGAGCACTGAGCCTAAACTCACCGTCCAGCCATGTGGGTTTGACTCCTTTCTGGTAAACAACATAGTGTGTTTAAATAACAGCTAGAATAAAAATCAACCAAGAATATAACCCTGAGTAACACTGAGTTAAGCACATGGCTTAGCTTTACCCGACAAAATGATTTTGTATTTAGACTCCACATGGCAACCAGAATTCATGTCTACCAGAATGTATAGCAGTACCTGAAGCACTGCAATAACAATGGAATGAATTGGAATGAACAACTATGACAATGTATATAAATTTAAAATCTAATGAAGTAAATACCAATCTAAACAAAATAAACACTGGACCAAGAACTGATTCCTGAGGACACCACAGTTCCTAACTCACAATTTAAAAAGTATATACTATTTATAAATAATCTGACCCCAGGATTTCCAACCTGGGTTTAATAAACCCATTAAATGTAATAAACACATTAAATTTTATAAATTTAAAAAAAAATACAGACAGTAACTTGAGCTATGCCTTATAGATTGGTGCTTTTTAGTGTGATATCATTACTACAGTTATATGTAAGTCGTATGAAATGAGAGTTGTATGAAGAATTTCTTTCTTTAATGCTCTGTGCATACCTACTAAAGCAGTGAGCAGCTGTAAGGAGCCATTTACAGTGTATAAGTGTAGCACCACAGCGATGTAAACGCTGGAACTGCAGACTTGCCACCCATGGCCATTCCCCTCGACGGGCACTCACACCTCCCACAATCCTCTGGTGGCTGAATTCAGGTCGCTGGCCACAGTCTGGAGAGAGGAATCGCTTGGTCATGTTTTGAACAACTGATTTCAATTTCACTTATGGCTTATGATCACTTATGATTTCACTTATGACTGATTACTTATATACACTACCGCTCAGAAGTTTGGGATCACTCATAAATTGTACTGTTTTTCAAGGAAACACACACGAAATTAGTCTGAATAGAAAATATACCAAAAGAACAGGACATGCTGACATGTCAGAGTTAGAAATAATGATTTTGATGGAAATGAATGTTTTCTTCAAACTTTGCCTTCATCAAAAAAAACACCTTTTGTAGCAATTACAGCCTGGGCATTCTAGCTGTCAATTTATCAAGATAATCTGATGAGATTTCACCCCATGCTTCCTGGAGCATCTCCCACAAGATGGATTGGCTGATGGAGTCTTCCTCCATAGCTGAAATCAAGCTGAAATATGCAAGTGATCCCAAACTTTTGAGCGTTAGTGTAAATATAAGAAGTTTGTTTTTCCAGCCCAAATTTTAAAACTGACCACAGTTTTTCTCATCAGCTTCATTAGAACAGTCAGCAACTCGGTCACACTCTGGGTTGATCTTGCTGATACACACTCCTGCACCACAGTTAAAGTTTCCGCTGCAGTTTACAGCTCCTAAAAAAAGATTATTTGTTTAATTTCACTATTTCATGTTCAGTATATGTGTTTTATCTTGGTCAAGGTTGCAGGGGATCCATAGCCTATTCTAAAGGTGAGGTCAGAATACACCATAATTTAATTTTTTTCTATAACTGAACATTAACAACTACAGTTTTACTTCTGACTGTTAGAAAGCACTGACACTGAGACCTCATCCATAAATGTTAAACAATTGTCTCTTAATACCTAAATAAATGTCTGCAAAAAACTATGATAATACATGACACAAGTACAAGTCCCTTGTTACTATACGTTGTGACTATAGAAACTATAATATTTTATATAAAAATGTAAATTAATCAACACTTTCTGAGCAATCAGAATCCAGACTTTAACAGTGCTGTTGTGTTTTTTAATGCTACATGTAGTATAGCATAATAATGTAACTAGTTTATTATCACATCTCTACCAGTACTTGCATTCCTACCAGTCACCACTGGAGTTGATGTGACAGACTTAACACGAACGATTGCAGTATTTGTTGCACTGCGGGCCGTGGGTCTGTCCTGAGTGCTACTGGGCTCAGCATGGCTCAGGATCCAGTTACGGAGCACAGTGACCTGGGAATACACTCCAGGCTTATTGATTTGTGCACAGCCCACTCCCCAGCTCACTATACCCACCAGGAAGAAGTGGTCAGGGCTGCTTTCACACACCAGAGGACCTCCTGAGTCTCCCTGTGGGGACAAATTGATGCTGCTTCAAACAAAAACAATGCTAATGAAACTTCAGAAGGACCAATAAATATAGAAAAACAAACAAACAAAAAATAATAAATAAATAAATAAATAAATAAATAAATAAATAAATAAAAATAATAATAATAATAATAATAATAATAATAATAATAATAATAATAATAATGTTGTAAAGTAGCTGCTAAACATAAAGGGCAAAAATGTACCTGTAGTTTAGCAACTACATTTCTAAACATGAACCAGCATGGCTTTTGTATCACATTCTCTATTAAATCCAGTCACATGCATTTATGTTAATTATTTAGCTGAATGGCTGTAAGGCTGGAGACACTTCAGTAAGCAAAGAGACTTGAGTTAACTAGAGTTAACTCTAGAATATGAACTAGAGTTAGTATGGACAATAATGAAAAGAAACCTGGCAGGAGTCGACTTTTCCCTGCAGGAAGCCGGCGCATATCATGTTGTTGGTGATGGCTCCTTTGTATACAGATGAACTGTTACACACTTTTGAATCAATGATCTTCACCGAGGCTTTTTGGAGTGTAGGAGGCACCTTGCCAGCTCACAAACACACAGAGCCATAATGAAGGGTAAAAATACAGATGACAACAGAACTTAAAAATAAACTTCAATGCAATGTTATCTATTAGTTAAGATCAGTTTTATGTCACAAGTAACACGAAAGAGCTAGCTAGTTAGTTTAGATAATTATTATGCTCCAGGAAGAGTTTGAGTTAATTTTAAGCTGGGTTTAAATTTAATATGAAGATTAATGTGTCACAAGGAATGTCCAAGCTGTTGAAGAGTTTACTTCAGTCATATTCTAACAGATTAGTGCATCTTGATTTGCTAACTGGGTAAAGCTGGAGCTTTGGTTAAATTTGACCAACCAGTGGCAAACCTGAATCTCTGGCTTCACCACAATTGTTTAGCTACCAAGAGCTAGCTTGTAAAATTAATGACACAAATGACATAATTAATAAATTGTTAGCCAAAGATTACAGATCTTTCTAGAGAACCTTTAGCTGTGTATCCTAATAGTTAGGATAGCCTAATATTAATTAGTTTTCTAATTTGATTAGCATGCATAATTGATGTTAGCTGAGCTAATGAGTATGCTAGCTTATGTATGTTCCTAAGCAGTACACTGAGACAAAAAATATAAAGAAAGGCTACATATTGATCACCAAATTTGGCAATTTATTAGTGTCTCAAATAGGTAGCCCAGTGTTTGCTATTTTGCTAGCTGTTTAACATTAAACATTATATATACATATATACATGTAGCAACAATAGTGGTCCAACAGCAGGAACCTATGCTCTCATTGCCATGGCCTGGGTTCGAGTCCCAGGCAGGGTGCCAACCCAGCCACTGAAGAGTTAACTCTCAGTGCAGGCCCCAAGCCCGGATAAAAATGGGAGGGTTGCGACAGGAAGGGCATCCAGCGTAAAACCTGTGCCAAATCGTGCGGACCGCTAAGAAAAACAGCGGACCCTGCCATTACATGGGACAAATGCTAGGATTAAAAAAAATGCATCTGCAGCCTGTAAAATATGCAGAAATAATATTAAGTAAAAATAAATATCGTTTTGCACTATTCCTATCCAAGTTATTGAACCCTCAGCCCATCACTACACTGTAATATTGTGCTTAATCACATCCTCTTTACTTGGGATGATATGGACAATATGGATATATATGATACATTTTGCACATGGTTTCATCCTGGATTATATATTACCCCTTATCTCCACTCACTGCTGTCCTGTTTGATGGCTCCCCAGCCAGAGATAATGCAGTCTTGTCCTGGACTGAAGATGTGGGATGAGGACGGGATGCAGATGGGCTGGATGTATGGAGTGAAAGTCAGCGGCTTTTCCAGCTCCAGCACAGTCACATCGCTGTCTGTGTTCATGGGGTTATAATGTGGAGAGACGATCAGAGACTTGATGTTTACTGTCACTGCTCCTTTCTCCACACCACTCAGTAAACTCGCTCCGACCAGCGCCGTCCAGTCCTTCGGGTTTTTACTGCTGTATGAAACAGGAGAGACTCATTTAATAAAAATTTACGAAATAATAAAGGAGCTTGTGGTTTAGTGGTTAAGTGATTCAATGGTTTAGAGGTTTTTTGTTTATTCTGATAAATTATGTATGTATTTTCATTTACAGTCATATTCCAGGCTTTTTTAATTGAGTGTTTGAGAGTGCTTTAGTGCTTAAGGAGTTAGAGTTTCAAAGTCAAAGAAGCTTTATTGTCACTTCAACCATATATAGCTGATGCAGTACACAGTGAAATGAAACAACGTTCCTCCCAGACCAGAGGTGCTACACATAACACAGACAAAGTACAGTGATGCAGACAAACATAGAGCTAAACATAGAGATAAAGTTAAACTGTTCTTAAGATTTAGTGGTTATAGTAGTTAATGTTTCAGTAGTTTAACAATTAAGTGGTTGAGGGGTTTAACAGTTAAAAGAAAGAATGGTTTGGTAGTTTGCTGATTGAGAGGTTGAGGGGTTTAGTAGGTCACTGACTGAGAGTTTGAAGGGTAAGTGATTTAATGGCACATTGTCTGGACAAGTGTTTTGATAGTTTTATGGTTTGTTGCTTAAGGATGGTTGGTAGTTTGGTGGTTAAATAAAGTTGGTTGGTTGAGGGGGTTTAGTAGTTGAGTGGTTTTTGGTTTAGTTCTTCAGTGGTTAGTGGTTAGTCCTTTAGTAGTTTAGTGGTTGAATAGTTCAGTGGTTAAGCGGTTAATGGCTAAAGGGTTTTATTAGTTGAAGGATTAAATAATTTACCTGTTAAGAGGTTTAGCTTTTGATGAGTTGAATACTCACCTCTCAAAGCAGTGTGCAGCGCTGACCAGCCAGCGATGGTTGATGATGGAGCCGCCACAGGTGTGACGGCCATGGAGTCTTAGACTCACCTGCCAGGGCAAATCACCGTGATGGGCGTTTTCACCCCCAACAATACGACTGTCCACCACCAGCTTCTTGCCACATGCTATTCATAACAGATGACATGGATTCAGATAAAATAACATTTAGGACTGATTATTTTATACATGAAACAGATACAGTCGAGTGAATGAAAACTTTTTCTCCAATAACGTTTTTGAATACATTTTTTATATTTGTAAAAATGAAATGTGAGTAAATTCACTGAGTGACTATAAATATGCAGTAGTTTTGCCATCATCCTCTCTGTCTGTAGACCTGATTTGTAAATTTTTTTCACCTGAGGGGATCCTGAAGCTGTTCAGATGATATGAAGGCAATTAAAAAGGCAAAGTATGGGTCTATAATTTATAAGAAACAATTATCACATACATAGAGGAAGCTACAAACTTTTGACCAGATACAGTATAGAGTTTTTTCATTGTAAAATAAATAACATACACAATCTGACTTAAACGTCAATAAAATGTAAACGTCTCTGAAATAGGACACAGTAAATGTCTGGTTGCTATAAATTAAATGTCCTGTCTCCTTCATTTTGTACTTTTAGCATAAAGACATTTTTTCCATGACTGTATATAGAGAATAGAGAAATCCTAATTATTTAATTATAATTAATTTAATAGGGATTGTCTGTGACTAACAGAAAATAACAGAAGCCTGTTCATTTTTCTCTGTACTGATGTGGAAATGCACTTCTCATGAAGCAGTAAATGATGATGTGACCTGAACTGATAAAGTGCTATGATAAAGTGATATGTCAGTGTTATAGAGGGAGAAAATGCTCACAGCAGTACGTTTCGTCTGATTCATCAGCACAATCTGACATGGAGTCACACTCAGGATTAGGTTTAGTCACACACTCCCCGCTGGCACAGGTGAACATGCCATCAGGACATTCACCTGGTATTAAGAAAATCAGCATGCTGTACATTGGTCTTATAAGGCATAAGGTACAACATTACCACTATAAAGTTACACCTAGCTGACTAGCCTTTAAAAATAAGCTCCACCTTTTCTGTTTAAATTATGTATGATTTGAGAGATGGCTTTTAGGGCAGTTCTGTTTTAGCTGCGGATGGAGCTAATTCACGGGTCAGAAAAATGCAGGTAGAAAAGGCTGTTATGAATAAATCATCCAGAAGAGTAAATCATTTTACAGCAATGAGGTTTAGAAGACCTTTAGAAATGTGAAGTGGGTGGAGCAACTGATATGAATACTTTGAGTTTAAGCTTATACAAATTAGAAGGAACATAGTTTGGCCAATAGATGTAAGAAATATGGGAACATTGCGTTTTGTGTTCCTGATGTGAAACTATATATAAAGTTCCAGATAGTTTTTACTTGTAGTTATTGAACCAGCCACATTTCAGAGGTGTTACTTTGGTGCTACGAGATTAGTGTTGTTGTTGACCTTAAAACAACACTTTTTAGACAACACCAAAACGTATATTCGTCTTTGGCTCATTTTAACGCTATAAATCTAATTGAATTTTAGTGGGAAAGCTTCCAGCTCTAGAAACACGTTAAGAAATTACAAACATAATATAATGATGAGGAAGAGTATAATGAAATCCATTCTTACCTGCATCAGAGCTGATTATATTGAATGACTTTTCACTAGCACCTGAAAATAAAAAAAGCAGAATATAATAAAACATATAAGAAATAAATATATATGGTCTCATCTCAATGAGATCCTACATCCTGAATTAAATCATAATTTGATTCATAAATCAAATCTGCTCAGAAGGTGTTGATTTTTTGTGATAGTTGCTCTGACAGTCTTCACACTATGACAAGATTCGGGTTAATATTAATGTGCTTGTCTTAATGGTTTGTTTGGTAAATGCTCCACATAAAAGTCTGCGTCTGTGTTTTGTAAGGGTCAGAGGTAAAGCTGTAACATTTTCTGACATCTTCAGGACAGAGGAGTTTACACTTTGTGGTTTCTTTTAAGAGAAAATAAAAGAGAGGTGAGGAAACAATTGTTTATAGCTGCTATAATGTAAATAAGAACAGGAGCTATCTTGTTTACAATAAATGTAACTATAAACGCATAAAATGTAATGTTCTAAAATTCTAATCATTTGCTAATTGCTAAAAAAAAAAAGAGAACCTAAACACTTCAGGAGCAAAAGTCTAAAATGAATTGTCCCAGAAGTTGCTTTTACCCAGAAAAACGATGCTCTGAATTTCTCCAAATTCAGGAACGGTCAGCGGATTTGGATTGACTAAAGCCTGAAAGCCGTACTGAATCCGCTCCTGGAGGACGCGGTCTGTGTACTCTGTAAATTGTATTTGAAATTTGGTCACTCTGAAGACCAAACGAAATGTTGCCATCACATTATTACTGATGTTCCTGAAACACACAGAAGCATGCAGGATGAAATAAAAAGATGCTTCCCAAATGTCAGTTATAGAAATATCTGGAAATATATATTGTGTATCACACCTACCCGTATGCAATGACATGGCACGAGACAAAATGGGGTGCAATTGATGATGTGAGGAAAATATTACACATCTGTAGGAAAAGAAAATGTATTTTAAAAATGTTTTATCATTAAGGAGTCTCGTTATCTTCAAGAGAGTCTGGTGATGGTGTGTTTATAGCTACTATAACACAAGCCATAACTTGTTTGACAGATGTTCCACCTTAAACCGATCAAAATTATTATCTGTCATTCTTTAATAAATAAAAAAATGTTTAATGTTAGCATTTTTTCTGGTGTATAGAATGAATAAAACACTGCAATAAAAAAAAAAAAAAACTTTGCAGAACATCTGATTATAACTAAAGTCCCATTGATCAGACTTTCGGCTGTAAGACATTACACATAACCAGATTAATTCCTTTACATTCTCAGCCTTTGTCCTGCTCCTACCTTCGTTTCCAAAGTGGCTGTCAGGACTAAACTAAATGCAGATGTTTTATCTTTGAGGTCAGGTTTGTACTGCAGGCCTTTTAACTCCACCGTGCCCATGAAGTAATGCTCTTTCTGCACCGTGTAAGCTAAATGGGATAAACAGGAAAATGAATCAAATGAAATGTACATTTCTCCATGTCAAACCAAATGTTCTGCACTGGGGCTAGAAAGTTAATATTGCTTATAATAAATATTGTGCAATAATAGTCTATTTGTAAATCATCCCACAATCAGCTTTGTGGAGTTGTTGATATTGTTTCTGACACAGTGTTATTTTAAAAACAAGAAGAAAAGAGATAAAAACAATAGCATAAGGATGTTGTCTTCCTCATAAAATAATTTTTTGGAAAATCGCTAAAATTTTGCAGCTGACACCACAGACTAATTTACATATTTGTTGAATCATCATGATCATCAAACCATTAAGAAAGCTGATTTTATGATGAGACCAAGAATAGAAGAGTTTTGACAGAATACCATTATTTTCTGAATTATTTATAATACAGTTTAGAAATCAGTGTTAGTGGGGAAACAGACACATAAAAAAGTTTAAAAATAATTTTTAAAAAATGTGTGCAGGTGGACAATCAGTCGTGATCAGTGATTGGTTGTTGGGAATAATGGAGATCTGTGATTGGTTGAAAAAATATCAACTTCAAATCAGCATCTCAGTTGTTTTCTCAGTGTATACAGACAGCAGCTGTAATGTGAGCTGGAGAGCCATATCAAGTGCAGTTGATAACAATTGATAACATCTGCTCAGATAGTTGCTAGATATGTCACTAGGATCCTTCTTTTCTTAAAAAAAAAAAAATAGAGAGGTCAACGTAAAACGTTGGTACATCTAGTGCATTATGTTAGCAGCACAGGTCAGACAAAGCTAGGTAGGTGTGGCCTAAAGTTTAAAGGTGAGATTGAACTTTAAAAGTAATTCAGATAATATTGAGGTTCCTATTTCAATATGTACTTTTTCCTAGCTCTAGTGCAAAACTAAAGCAACAACCGTCATTATACAAGATGTAGCTGATAGCTTGAGTTAACGTACTTTCTGTATATTTCATTTTAGGCTAAACTGTTCATTGGAGACCTTAAAAGCAATTAACATTTCCAGATCTTCTACATTCTGGTCACTTTTATGCACTGCATCACTCACCTATAACAACACCTGCAAAAGCACAGGTGATGATAATCGCCAAGATGGTACAGAGTGTAACGTATCTGCACACAGAGGACGATGGAGCGGGAGGAGGATCAGCCTCAGGCCATTTACTCTGCTGCTGCTTCATTTCTTTTTTAGTCTGCAGAAATCTGAACCTCTGAGATCTGCAACACAAACAAAGTTCAGTGTGCTACAGTTTCATCCTGATCTTTACTGCATTGTTATGCTGTCTGCTCACACACCCTAGAAATCACTAATACTGTTTCAGCTCCATGTCACTGTGATAACCTCAAAATATTCATCCTTCCCTTTACTTAAAATTTAGTCGATTAGGGAAGACAAATTTGCTTAGTGAAGAATGAAACACAAAACCAGCATGATGTGATGAAGCAGAATGAGAGTCATGTGAGCAGGTGAGAGTCATTCTCTCACCAGCCTCTTTTTTTAATCCCTCATGAAGATGATAAGACCAAAATATTTGCAGTAAAATATTCACTGTGAAGTTTAGCTTGTGTTTATAGATTATAGCAAGTTCTAATGTGTCCTGTTAGACCTGGATGTGACTCTCAGGTGGATATTTACACAAAAATCAGACAGCTAACACATCTCATTTCACTGAAATTTGGAGGAAATGGGAAAAAAATACGAGTCTGTAAGGGCACCCACTCCATGTGCGATCATGTCTTATATAATTCTTAATACTTTAGGAATTTGGTGGAGAGAAAGACCTGCATCATGTTCATGATCTGTGGTTTAATGGGGGAAAAAAAACAAAAAACAAAAAACAAATCACATGACTGGAAATAAGTTCGTAGATTCAAATTTTGGTAATAAATTTTTTTTGACCGAGTTTTTCTACAAAAGCCATATATATAATAACCTATGAAAACATTCATTCCATTCTTTAATGCTTTGTATATTATTTTATTTTAGATAGATGGACATACTTTATTGTTCCATGAGGGAAATTCTTGTGTTGCAGCAGCTTAGTCAGTGACAAGATACAACACACACTAAAATATAAGACTTAGAAGAAAACTTTAATTATAGAATACAATAACTTAAATTAAAATAAAGTAAATCTATCTATCTATCTATCTATCTATTAGTAGTAGTAGTAATATTTATACAAAGACATTATAATTGATATCATTGTTTAAAATGCATTATAAGGCTTAGATTTTATTTTAATACCTGTCTGGTATTATTTATTTGTGAAAAGCAAAAACTACACAGATCCTGTGATGTTCTGTACAAATTTGCTTGCTTTCTTTGTTACTGGAGTTATGATGTGTTATGAATATAACTTCAATATCGTGTTTACATCCCATAATGCAGAGTAAAGATAAATAATTCCATATGACATTATAACTTGATATGAATGTACTTGTTACTCATTATAACCATGAGCATCATAGAAAGTGTGACCAAATGTTTTATTTTACCAGCATTTTTGTTTATTCGCTGTTAGATGCTCAGGGTTAACTGTACCAAGAGCTTTTGATATTCAGTCTCTAAACAAATCATAATGTTTTGATATATAGCAATTTACTGACCCTAAGCATTATAAACAAAAAATACCCATATGTTTAAAATCTTAGCTTATTATTCAGGTATTCCTCGTAAAGCATGCTACAGCGATACTACTAGGTAAATGTGTTGGAAGAGTGAGGAATGTGTTTACAGAGTTAAATGCACTTGGTGTATAATTGGGGACATGTTAAACGTTGTCCCTTGTCCTAAGGGCGATACGAGATATCTCTGTCATCATATGAGCTGGACATTTTGAAGAAATGGGTACCCATCAAGAACGGCATCAAAGCATGTGAAAATACATTTGATTGTCACTTTATAGTATTGACTACATAAATACCAGATGAATTTGACAATATTCAAAATGTTTTCATTTGTTGTTATATCACAGAAAAACAGCCATAAATTCACTCTAATAGATCAAACATGAAAAATCTACAAAGATCTAAAAGAAAGTATGGGTTACATCAGAAGTGAAGATGTGTAAATACTTCAGACTCAAAATCAAAGGTGAAATTTGCTTTTCTTTTTTATTTTAGATCTAAGAGCATCAGAGAAATCATCATTACTCACCATTGGTTCCAGCTCAACAGTGAAGTCGACACCTCTTGTTAAAGAAGTGGTGAAACACTAAAACCGCTTCTTTAAGTTTAGTCCCTCTTTTGGGTGTGTAACTGTGTGGGACAGTCAAAACTATCAGATATCTGGCATCCTCCTCCCTGCAGCCAGAGCTTTTCAGCCACCTGTTCAGTGCAGCTAAACCAACTGGTCACACCCATTACCTTTGTAAGGACCTTCCATTAACATAATGATTACTGTAGCTCATTAATGTTACCCCAACCCCTGAATCTTAACTTAATTTCTGTAACCAAAAAGAATTATCGCAGCTTTTTATTTTTCAAATAAAAGCTTAACATTTTCCATTCATTTTGTAAGACCAAGAATGGAACTCACTCGCTTTGTCCTGTAACAGCACCATGTTTTTGGGAGGTGAGGGGGAATCCCAGAGAACACAGAGAAATCCTATACAGTCACGGAAAGATTGTGTAAAACTCCACACTGTAAAATATGACACCGTCGCCCCATTAAACTATTTCAACTTATTTCTCCTTTTTAAGTCCTATCATAATGACATGTTTTAAAAATTGAACTCAAGTCTTATAAAATGAAACTAATCCAAAGACAATGATTTATCTTTCTAAAATGGAAAAGTAATCCATTGTCTTAACTAATTATGAGTTTAGACAAAGGTTATCTTCAAGTGTTTACTTATGCTTTTAAGGCAGCAGGTGAACTTTCATTTCTAATTTGTTTTTATTTCATTTTCCACCATTTTGTAATGTCTTGCAGTGCATACAGACAGTAAGCTGAGCTCTGATTCCAGCCTGGGATCTGCAGCTGTGAAGCAGATAAACTAACTATCAGCATCTGCTTCTTGCTCCACATATCTGTATTCACTTTTACACTGTAATCCACTGTCCACGAAAGATGGAAAAACCTGAGCGCTGGCATGGAAGAATAAGCAGAACAATCGATTCAGCTTGGAATTGCATGTTGGGAACTTTGGAAACATTCAGTGTGTATGAATTTTCTGACAAACATACTCATGTTACAGCAACATGGCAGTTCACACTTCACAGCAAATATCTGAATCATTTCCTACAGTGGTTGATTGGTACAAACAGGTTTTAACAACTTAAGTTGATTGAAATCACATTTAGTGGAATGTAATAAATCCAAAGATGAACAACATTCGCTGAACTGTCTTAAATGTTGCTTCTGATCATGCACTAACCATGCAGAAATAAATTTAGCAAATTCAGAAAACAAGGAATCTTGGAATACATTCAGATCAGAGTCAGGGGAAAATGGAGGTCATTAAATACAAACACTGACACTTATCTGTTCTATTATTCCAAAATAATGTACTTGTATATAGTTCCATCCCTGATGAGGACTAAGTGATGGTGAGTACATTTATAAGGCTACGGTAAATAAGTACATAAACACACAGGGGTGGAGCAGCTTTAAACAATTGTTTAAAAAGATTACTTTATAAATACCTCAGTTCTTTTAAAAGCCTCTATTTGTTTTAAAGCTTTTAAGAGCTTAACACTCAGACTCATCTTAACACATCTAAATAACAGGCTGCATCCCGATTATTTTTCCACTCAAGTGCTGCATTCCTACCATAAAAGCAGCTAGATTTTATTCTCCAAATATCTGGCACACAATTCCTCTTGATTCATGACATCCTGTCTACCGCTTGTGGGAAACTAACATCCATTTCATGTGAGAGATTGGTGTATTGTGTGAACGTGAAGGTGCCATAATTCCACCATATTATGTCCTGCCAAATCACTTTGTAGTGGTTTTATATCATCTGCAACAAAATGTGAACAAAATGAGAAAGCACTAACTCCAGAAATCTTATGAATGTCCAATTTAATTATAATATTAAAATAACAAGTAAAAATAAAGTTAGCACTATGTGCAGTCATATGTAATGAGATCACTTGACTTTGATACTGTTTAATTCAAAACCATAACCAAACTAAAAGATCTCCTGAGTAAAGTTACAGCCAGGAAAAACAAAACAAAAACACTATGTTACACATTATGATAACCAACATCCACAAATTTGGACGCAATACAGACTCTTGCTCAACTGAAACTTGTTGTAGAAAACAGATACAATCCTTGTGTGTGTGTGTGTGTATACATGTTAGCCGTCCTGCTGCTGTATGAAGGGGTTGGGAATGGCCTCCATGCCGTCTTGAGGACAAATGAGGACAACAGCCGTCCCTCGACACACAACGAGGCCGAGCTGCCTGGTGTCCTCCGTCAGTTTATACTGATCATCCGGGTCTGTACAGGGGGGAAAAAACACACACACATCCCCACTGAACCCCAATGATGCAAACAGATTTATTTTGTTGTTTTATTAAAAAAACACTGATGTAAAATTCATTTTTTAATTATTCTATGAATGCAGCACGATGTCTGTTTCCATAATGAGTGATCTTATCTATATTGATGATATCTGATTATAGAGTCCCAAAAACCTGCCCTACAACCACTATTATAAGTTTAAGTAGAAGTCATTTGTAGCTGATGAGTTTTATACAATGGCCTGTAAACACCTTATCAAAGACAAAATATTAACAAATCAGAAACAAATCTTTCATGACCCTCAATTTTTTCCTGTGTCAGAAATGAGTATGAGCTGTTCAATAAGGAGCACTCCATGTTTTGAGTAAAGGCACACTTACAGGACACTGTAGTTTTCAATTTAAAAAATAAAAAAAACACAAACTCTTTTTGGTTTTGTTTAATGCAAGGAAATGTGGAATATGTTTTTAACCAATCTGTTATAAATTAGTAGAGGAATGTTATCTGAGAGCCTGGATGCTTGTAAGTACTCACCACGCATGTACTCAATTGTGCCGTCTAACACCAGGTTCAGCAGAGGATCAAACCCTTTCAGGACGCCACTCGCTGTGGGGCGAAAGGCATTAGGTCTTAAGAAAACTGGCTTCAAATAGTTTTACACATCACCCTATACACACTCTTGTGCATATGTGAAATGAAAGAAATGCTGATGATAAATAAAAAAAAAAAAGAAGAAAAAAAAAGGACTGGACGTTCACTTAAGAAATGTCAAACCCCCAAAATAAAGAAAAGAAAAAAACTTGTTATAGCTAACGTTCATCACATACCTTCACGTCCACCCTGGAATTTTACTCTAATGGTTTTGTCGATGTACTTTGACAAGTCAAATATACTCTCCTTCTTCTTCTTCTCTTTATCCTGTAACAGCACCACAGCAGAATTCTCAGTGTCACAGTGATACAATAGTGTATCCTCACTTTCTCAAACTCTTAAAGGATGCACAAACACTGACATACAATACTACATATTAGTACATGTCACACTACTGAACTGAAACAAAATTAATGTGCTCCGAATGTACACTTATATTGCCAAAAGTTTTGGGACACCCCTCCAAATCATTCAATTCAGGTGTTGTTTTTCAGGGGTTGGACTTGGCTCCTTGGTTCCAGTGAAAGAAACTCAATGCTTCAGCATACCAAGATATTTTGGACAATTTCATGCTCCCAACTTTATGGAAACAGTTTGGGGATGACCCCTTCCTGTTCCAACATGCCTGCACACCAGTGCACAAAGCATAAAGACATGGATGAGGGAGTTTGGTGTGGAGGAACCTAACTGGACTGCACAGAGTCCTGACCACAACCTGATAGAACAACTTTGAGATGAATTAGAGCAAAGAGCAAGACCTTCTCGTCCAACATCAGTGCCTAAGCTCTCAAATGAGCTTCGAGTGGAATGGTCAAAAATTCCCATAAACACACTCCTAAACCTTGTGGAAAGCCTTCTCAGAAAAGTTGAAGCTGTTATAGCTGCAAAGGGCGGGCCAGCTCCATATTACATTCATGCGCATGTAAAGGCAGATGTCCCAGTTTTAGCCTGGCTTGCAGTCTCCACACTAATTCATCCCAAATGTGTTCTATTGGGTTGAGGCCAGTCAAGTCATGTTGTAACAGGAAGGGGCTGTTCTTACAAAGTTGGGAGCATGCAATTGTGCAAAATGTCTTGGTATGCTGATTAAGAGTTCCTTTCACTGGAACTAAGGGGCCAAGCCCAACCCCTGAATTCAATGATTTGGAGGGATGTCCCAAAACCTGTGTATTTCACGATTAGCGACTGCAGTCAAAGCAACATGCAAACTGCTCTGTGAACATAAACAGACCCTCATTCAATTCAAAAGGCTTAATATTACACATGGACACAGAAAATGAAAATGTTGCTGTATCAAGAACACAACTGTCAGTGATGGGCTGCTGGAATCTACAACCTGGATCAACCTCACTTCTCCACATCACTCTTTTGTTTGTTTGTTTTTGATATTTGTTGGTAGATGTTGAATTCTGTTCCACAAGAGTCCAAAACAATCCACTTTAAGACTCGAACACTTTGACGTGGAGCACATATACTAAGCACAAATTTCTACTTTCTTTTAAAAGTCCTTTATACAGTTATCCCAGCGTCCCCATACTCTAGGCCTGGAGAAATTTGCACAAAAAAATCCCAGCTAAATAAAATAAAATCCCTGATACTTTTCAATAAAAAATCGTGATGCTGGCTGGAGAATCTTATGTGCTTTTTTTTTTTTTTTTTTTTTTTTTTTTTTTAAATACAGCATTTCTATTTAACAACAAAACACATTCATAATTCAGGAACATGAAGAGCAGAAAAAGCATCCTAAAAAGATAATAATTGCCGTTACACACAATACATCGTTAGCACGCTGGCTAACGTACATTCCCTTAACGTCGTTAAAATAACGAAACGGTGAGCACAACGTTAGCTTTAAAAGATGCGATCGTATATATTTATAACTACAAACTCTGTTTACAAATACAAAGAGTTTACACTTTTAAACTCAACTTAAACAGAAATGGAAAGCGAGCATGCTACTCACCGCCATGTTCAAACTTCTTCCTGGACCGCTTCTATGTGCTTCACCTTTGACCCCTGACGTTCCACCAATCCTGATCTGGTTTGCTTAACTCTCTATTTCTGGGGGTTTCTTTATTTCTTTTTTCATTATTATTTTAATAAATAATGAATAAACTACGAAACAACTGGCACATGTATGTATAGATAAACGTAAGTTTCTGTTTTATTAAAATATAATACTCGAGCTCTTATAGATTCGTACACAAAGCTGGAGGTGTGTTCCAATTATACTGGAGTTTTATTCACGTTTAGCTTTTGTTAGCTACTAGTCAGGATAGCCTGGTTAATAAAGCTCATTTAAAAAGGACCAAAAAGTAACAATATTCATTTAACAGTTTCCCCCACAAAAACAACACTATAATAATAAGTAATAATAAGTATTTCTCATTCTGAATAATGTGGCTCAAATCGCAAATTATACAGATTAGCAAAGCGAAGTGCCCTAGATAGGACACTAGAACGCAGATTGGAACGTCTCCATGTTCAGGTTGACGGCATCATCACTTCCGGCTTCAGCGGCCATTAGCGGGAGGCGAAGCGCCAAACTCGAAATCTGCCGTTGACACGTAAAATCTGTTGCTGAAAAAAGTTGAACCAGGAGTACTTTAATATATTATTAATCGTTTTGTTTTTTTAATGTAAAACAGAAATGACAGAATTACTTTTTAACAAGACGTTGCAAGTGCACGTGAAGTGTAAAGACTGCGATGACAGGTAAACAAATGTTTTTTTCCTTGCTGCTGTGTTGATGCTAATGCTAATGCTAACTGTCGCTAACAACGAGCTGAACAATCAGCGCAGCTGCTCGAGGAGTTCAGCGGGTTTACATTAGCCAAAGATAACAAGGGGATCAAATAAAGAGTATTAAACTTTTTTTTTCCATTTAAAGCACCGTCTTAAAACTATCATTTCATTTTTTTGTACCATGCTTGTTTAAAAAATTTATGCAACTAAAGTATTTTATATATATATATATATATATATATATACATATATACATACACATACACATACACACACACACACACACACACACACACACACACAGCCGCTCAAAAGTTTGGGATCACTTGCATATTTCAGCTTGATTTCAGCTATGGAGGAAGACTCCATCAGCCAATCCATCTTGTGGGAGATGCTCCAGGAAGCATGGGGTGAAATCTCATCAGATTATCTTGATAAATTGACAGCTGGACTGCCCAGGCTGTAACTGCTGCAAAAGGTGTTTTTTTTTTTGGATGAAGGCAAAGTTTGAAGAAAACATTCATCATTTCCATCAAAATCATTATTTCTAACTCTGACATGTCAGCATGTCCTGTTCTTTTACTATATTTTCTATTCAGACTAATTTTGTGTGTGTTTCCTTGGAAAACAATACAGTCTTTGAGTGATCCCAAACTTTTGAGCGGTAGTGTGTATATATATATTCACTATAACGTTTAATTTCACACACATTCTATTCACTGCATAACATTTTGTTCAACATTAAAGAAGTGAACATTTATAATGATCATTGTATCACAAATCATTATGTCATCCGTGGACATAGATATGTATAACATTGTGGTTTAAGAAATAAGATTTGAAGTTTCTACATTATTCAGTATAGAGAGTTTTTGAAGGAAAATATGTCTATTTATCTATGGATCGATTGATAAAATGGTGTATATGAATAAATATATCACATTAAAGTAAATTAATTACACACACACACTTACACATCGATCAGGCATAACATTTCGACCACCTGCCTAATATTTTGATGTTCCCCCTTTTGCTGCCGAAACAGCCCTGACCCATCATGCTTCAAGATCCAAGAAGCTTTATTGTCATTTCAACCACATATAGCTGACGCAGTACATAGTGAAATGAAACAACGTTTCTTAAGGACCTGCTGCTACATAAACATACAACAACAAAGATGCACTGTGTATTCCGACACCTTTCTATCAGAACCAGCATTAACTTCTTCAGCAGTTTGAGCAACAGTAGCTCATCTGTTTGATCGGATCACACGGGCCAGCCTTCACTCTCCACGTGCATCAGTGAGCCTTGGCTGTCCATGGCCATGTTGCCGGTTCACCACTGTTCCTTCCATGGACCACTTTTGATAGATACTGACCACTGCAGACCGGGAACACCCCACAAAAGCTGTAGTTTTGGAGATGATCTGATCCAGTCATCTAGCCATTACAATTTGGCCCTTCATCAAACTCACTCAAATCCTTACGCTTGCCCATTTTTCCTGCTTCTAACACATCAACTTTGAGGACAAAATGTTCACTTGCTGCCTAATATATCCCACCCACTAACAGGTGCCATGATGAAGTAAATAACACTTATCTCCTCATCTCTGTGCTCATAATGTTATGCCTGATCGGTATATATATATATATATAGATATATAGATATAGATATATATATATATATATATATATATATATATAGATAGATAGAGATTATATATATATATATATATCTCGTCTCTTTCTTTATGATACTCAGGTGGTTGTGGTGGTAATCCTTTTAATTGTTTCTCATAGGCGAGCAGTTATCAGAATCAGTATTGAACTGCAGCTCATTTCAAACCCCATCCCCAGACGGGTGAGTGTTTAGAAAGGAAATGACACTTTTTGGCTCATATCTATGTAAGAAACCACTCACTATCCTGTTGTGACACAGTGGTGTGATGAAGTGGAGTTAATGCTGCCACACTGAAGCTGATGAGCATTTTAATCTTCTTATACCACAGCACTTTTCCAGTTAATGCATTTAATCTGTTCTTTGCATTTAATAATGTAGAACACCTATGAAAAGAAGTTAGTTCCTGTTCTCAATTACATTATAGTAATGATGATGTTCCCTCACCAGCCTCTAATTTATTTATTTTCCGTATAAAGGATTTGATTGTGCGGCTGACTGACGATGCTGATCTCTACTTCCTGTATAACCTTCTCATATCGGAGGAAGATTTTCAAAGGTACAGCATGTGTCCATGAAATGTTTTTGTACTGTTTTGGCTTTAACTCTGTGTGAATTAGTTGAATTAATAGTTAATTAATTTTTAATTCATTGTTAGAAAACTTTTCATTGACTAGGTGTGATGTGAATGTCAAATAAAGCTTTTTTTTGTTTTTTAATTTAAACAGCTTAAAAGTGCAACAGGGTCTCCTGATAGATTTCACCGCTTTCCCTCAGAAGTTCATAGACCTCTTAGAACAGTGCATCTCTGAGCAGAGCAAAGAAAATCCAAGGTAACTAATCTATCAGTTCTATGTGGTGTGTAATGTCACCTGCACAGGGGAATGCAGAACACGGGCCTGTTGACCTGTATGTATTTTGTATAGGAGCTCTACCTTTTCGTATGCTGTGACATAAGGACAAGTGGTAGCTTTTTATCCTCCAAATGCCTTATTCTTACCATAAATCCCTCTATATACTTTAGACAACAGATTTGCAATAAATGGGATGTAGTAGCTTACTGGATAAGGTGTCGAAAGGTTGTGAGTTCGAATTCCAGGTCCACCAAGTGGCCACTGCTGGGCCCTTAAGGAAGGCTCTTAACCCTCAGTTGCTAAGTTGTATAAAGTGTATGTCGCTCTGCCAAATGCTGTGAATGTAACTGTATTTTTTTTTTTTTTTTTTTTTTGTAGGTTCTTGCTGCAGCTTTCATCTCCATCATCTGCATTAAACCAAGGCTCTGCTAATCTAAACATTGTGGAGACCAACGCCTTTAAGCACCTCACACATCTGTCTCTCAAACTGCTCCCTGGTTCAGATGTGGAAATAAAGAAATATCTGGCTACATGTTTGGCCGGCATGAAGGTACAGGAGATAATGAGATGATGATGTAAAGTTAATATCTTTTTACTGTGTCCTGAACTGTTATCCCACATGTAGGCAAATAATCATTCAGAATCCCTCTAATGAAAACAGCGTGTATAAAAGTTTTGTAGCCCAAATCGAACTAAAACTTCACCCTGGATTTCTATCTGGAGATTTTCTTCTAAAAACGAGTGACGTGTGTGTTGTGACAGTATGAAGTGAGAGTTGTAGCATAAGTTAAAACGTTGTTGTTGTGCTGTCAAGTGTATCATGACCTCTTATCACAGTATCAATATTATGTTAATTAATTAGTGTTGATATGAAAAAGTTTGTAAAAAACCCACCCACACTGTACTATGGTGTCATTTGAAAATGGTGGTGGATATATTCTATTTTCATCTTTCCTTATTGTGAATTCTATAATCATGTTCCATTCAGTGTTGAGCTGTACCACAGTACACTCTGAGGAAAAGAAAGATTAACGAGTAAATTTTGTTTTCAGGAGGAAAAGGAGCAACTCCAACAAAAACTAAAGAAGACAGAAGAGGATCTGACCAGGCAGCTAAACTATACACAGCAGGTACAGCTAGCTATATATAGCTTCTTCTTCTTCTTTTGGCTTTTACCTTCAGGGGTCGCCACAGCAAATCATCTCTCTCCACCTATCCCTATCTTCTCCATCCTCAACACTTACACCCACTAGCTTCATATCTTCATTTATTGCATCCAGCTAGCTATATATGGCTAGAGATTTAAAAAAAAAAGAAGAAGAAGCTTCAACTTTCTAAACAGAAGTTTGTTTTTGTTTTAGACGTTGTCTGAGAAGAGCCGGGAGCTAGATAAACTGCGCTCTGAATGGACTTCACAAACAACAACTTTGTCCAGCAGACACACACAAGACCTCACAGCAGAACGTGAAAAAGCTCTAGAGGTACAAATCATAAACCGAAGCTTTAATGTTACACCGTGATTGAGCCACTATTATCTCAGGAAGTTTTTACAGTATTAAGATATTAATTGGATTAAATGGATTAAACTCAGACAAAGGGTTTTAAGTGCAGTCATGTCACTGCATAGAAATATAGAGATAATCTGATTTCAGGTCATTGGTAATGTAGCTAATGTAATTGGGGGGGAAACGCCTGTAACCTCAGTGTATATGTACATGTACAGATCCAGACGAGGCTGCAGCAGCAGAATGACCAGCTGAGGCGTGAGCTGGAGGCGACTCATCAGCGCAGCACGCAACAGCTTCAAACCCGACTCTCCGAACTGGAGACTTCCAACAGGGAGCTCACGGAGAAGAAGTACAAAAGCGACTCCACCATCCGAGACCTGAAGGCCAAGCTGCTCGGCCTCGAGGAGGTGAGATTCACTGATTCATTCCACAGTGCTGTTTTCTAGAACAGGAGCTATGATTGTTGTGTAGCTGCAAATGATTTATATTAATGCTCTTGTTTTCTGACTTTATATAATATAGTTTCTATAATAACAGCTCATTTACACAGACTGGTATGACCGACTCACCACATAAACTGATTAAAAACTGTGTGTAATAGTTGATTTAGTGACAATTTCTGTAAAGAGCAATGTGACACTTATTGAAGACGTCTTCATTGTCACCTCTTTCTAACAGTAGTAAATCTTTTCTGACATGGGGAGGAGTTTACACTTTGTGGTTTTTCAGTAAAATGACATTATTTTGTATTAACTTGTGAGCGATAGGTTGTCTATAGCTGCTATACTGTAAATAACAACAGGAATTAATTTGTTTCATGGATATTCAACAACATTAATGCAACTATAAAAAGATAAATGCTTGTCATTTTAAATAATTAAATTATATAAATGAAAAAATATATTGTAATACTTCAGAATGTACTGTTTTAGGAAAACAATCAGCTAATTCCACTTCATCACACCTTCCTCAAGTGATTATTTTTTTTGGAACAGCGGGAACACCGAGTCGAGTGTTTTGTCTATTGCTTCGAGTGCTGTAGTTGCTCTGCTCTGCATTGTCTAATGAGTTTTTGTATCGTTTTCTCTGCAGGAGTCTCAGAGGATGAAGCAGCAGGTGACTTCTCTCCGGAGGGAAAACAGCACCCTCGATACAGAATGTCATGAAAAAGAGCGACTAGTCAATCAGCTGCAGACTCGAGTAGCCGTGCTTGAGCAGGAGATTAAAGACAAAGATCAGCTCATACTCCGAACCAAAGAGGTGCTTGAGGCCACGCAGCAGCAAAAGGTAACATGATTTTATTTCGATTTTTTTTTTTTTTACATTTAATAATGTTAATTTAATTTTTTACATTTATTAATGTTAATAAATATATATATATATATATATATATATATATATATATATATATATATATATATATATATATATATATATATATATATAGATATATATATATATAGATATATATATATAGATATATATAGATATAGATATCAACCCCTTAACCTTTTGGTACCTTTTATACAAATGACCAATAATGATTGTACATAATGGAGTATTATTATTATTTCATTTGGCTTGGTACTTTCTTCACATAATGTTGGATTTTATTCCATAAAAAGTGCTATATAAGTATAAAATATTTTTGAATCTGAAGCTGTGGAATCTCAAACAAACCTACATTATAGCAGCTATAAACTGCTTTCCTGACTGTATATATAAATACATTTCCCTATACATAAAACTTCACCATAACAAAAAATGGAAATGAGTTTATTTGAAGAGTCTGTTGTACATCATAATCACATTAATATAAACCTGCATTACTGTCAGAGCTGCTGACAGTAGAAATTAGTTTAATTAGTAAACAGAAATTAGTTCAGTTTAGTGTTACAGTATAATATACATTTATTTATTTTTTTGTCCTACCTCAGACCTCTGTTGAAGAAACTGCTGAAAGTAAACAGCTACAGATTGGAAAGTTGGAGTCAACAGTGAAATCCTTATCTGAGGAGCTCATCAAGGTTTGTCAGAGATTTTATACAGTGATATCAGTCTTATTTTAAGTAGGATTTATTGCAGGATGAACAGTAGTTACTCAAGGTAGTTACATATAACTTCTTTAGCTTGGTTAGCTGGGGATATTTATATTTATATATATATATATATATATATAAAATGTTTATTCATATACATACTAATGCATACATTTTATGGGTCTGAGCAAAGATATGTACAGTTTGTGTATTGGGTTTGGACCGACTGATACTGTAAATACATGCTCCAGTATTAGTTTCTTTCAAAACCCTCTTTAAACATTTTTTAAAAAATTTGCAGCTAGTAGCTGATTATAAAAGAAAGCTTTTAGTGTCCTCTCCATGTTTCTGAATAAGCTTATTCAAAGTGTTCGGTATGATTAGCAAATCTAGTTTATTTTATCTGAGAACTCTTAAGCAATGTATGAAGAACAGGCCCCTCGAGGTGGATTGCTCCAAGCAGATTCTTCAGCCTGTTATTAATATTAACGGAAATGCTTGAAGTACTGACCTGATCTGCGGTGTGTCCATCAGGCGAACGGCATCATTAAAAAGCTGCAGGGCGATCTGAAGGCTCTGGTGGGGAAGATTAAGGTGAAGAACACAGTGACTGTGTCTCAGGAAAAAGTGCTACAGGAGACAACGGAAAGACTGCAAAGGGAGCAGAGGGAGCTGCAGGACACTCAGCACAGACTGAGGCTCAAAGAGGACGAGGTGAACACATTTTCTATTAATCTGAATTTGTTCATTAGGGAAGACTTTGCATTTTGTGCAGACATTTTAGAGTACACTGAAAATCATAACAGCAGATGAAGCAAAGCTTGTGTAGATGTTTTAAACATACCAGTGTTAACTGACCCTATGGAAGCTCCTCTCCTTTCCCATCTCTCATTAGTAATGTTTAATGCTTTCACCATTAATTTACACTTTTGGTCATAGTGAATCAAGAATGTTTTTAAATTCATTCTAGTGAAATTGTCAATGTTCGTTTAATGTTTTATACTAAATTGCCTTTTATCTTTGCACAGAATTGAAGCATCTGCAATACAATTGTGCAGTAAATCAGTCATTTACCAGCTAGAAACTGTGAGCTACAAAGGCTTTGTTAGTGGTGTCAGGTTTTAATAATTATAGATTATTCCTTCTGAGTAAGAATCATAGAGTTTTGCACTATAATTAAACGTTTTTATATTTATAATAATGAAAATACTTTGTACCCTGGAGGAGATTTCATTAGTGTATTTGATTTCACAGATGACTGAAAAGTCAAGTTCTCTTTCTGGTCCTCATAGGTATCGAAGTTACAGGAGCAGTTGGACTCCACCGTTAAAAAACTGGATGAGAGCAAAGAGGTGCTTAAAACTAATGAAAACGGTACGTGTGTGTGTGTTTGACTCTTAACTAACTTAAATAGAAAACAAAACACAAAACTCTTAACTAGCTTAATTATTCTTTAAGCTTAATTACAACCTGGTCACAGTAACATTACCACATCAAACATTTAAGTCACCATGCACCCATACTAACAAACGGTCATGGTATTTTTTTCTGTTGACCTTCAGTGATAACGTGGCTCAATAAGCAGCTGAATGAAAACCAGCTGTCCAGGAAGCAGGACACTGTTGGTGTATTTGAGACACCACAGCCTGGTGCTGGACTGAGACTTGCACCTGCTTCTCACAACATGGTAACACACATTCACACAATCTCTCTCTGATTTCTGTTCATCCCATTAATCTGTGTATTATGAATGAAATCCCATGACTGTTTAGCCGATGGGATTTGTAAGTGTGTGTGTGCTACCTGATTATAACCTTTTCTTCTTTCTTTAGCTTGATAGTAAGACTTTCTCCTCCCTTGGCCAGCCATATCCTGTAACCTCCACATTAAACTCCAAGCACTCGTTCCCTCTGTCGTGTGTGAGTGCTGGCCCGCATTCTGTCCTCACTTTACACAATCCCAACCCAGGACCAAAGGCAGGCTGCTTCTTCTTTTCTATTCTTCCTATACTTTTCACAGTCTTTTCTTTCAATGGCCATTGATTGGCATGCACTTACTTTGTAGTTTGCATGCACCTGAGTCAGTAGTAAATAATGTAGTAATTAATAATGCAGTAAGTGGTAAATAATGTAAGGGATAAAACACTCCGTGTCATGACGATATTGAAAAAGTCACATCCTGAACTGTTTATCCTACTTAGATCACAGTTTTTTATAAGTGAAAGGATAATGAGAAAAAACGAAAATGTGGCAAAAAAAAGTGCATTAATGTAAACCTGTCATTTGTAGCTGTAATTTAATTTGAGTTCGGTACTCACTGACAGGTCCAGTTTAACCCCATGAGTGCCAAAGCCAGCATGTCTCCAGTGGAAGGGAATGGAAACCCAACAGCACTACAGTCGTCCTCCAATAAGGAGAAGTGAGTCCCTGCTTTTTGTTCATTCCTTATCAGTGATGTCGTTAAGCCTGATAAACTAGAAATTTCACATTTTTAAATTTTGCAGGTAAAAACTCCCTGCCATTATGAATATAAACTGCACAGTGCACAGAGGTGATGTGATTGGTTGAGCATATGTATGCCTATAAACCTTTAAAACCTTGTGTGATTTACTTTAGAGTTTTGCTTGATCCAGGATACTGGGTTGTTTTCTGTGAGGTGAGGTATGGAAAGTTTTGTTTCCGAACAAGTCGATCTTTGTACTGAATAATCCTGATCAAATACCACATGACCTTGATCCTGTTTGGATCAATTCCAGTATTTAACCAGTCTGCAGCCAGTAATCTGCTGGGTACAAATGATAACTCTATATAAATTCTATAAACATTCAACTCCATTCTTTATTTTGCAAACTCACATGGACAAGGAATTAGGACCAGAATTTAAGAAAAGGGTGATCTCAGTCCTGGTGTACTTTGCTGGTGGTGTGTGACATTGCGCTGTTCTTATTCACAAGCTACAATTATTGACAGTATCTGGGCAGACGTTACAGTGTAAGCAGACCTCACATGCATTAACGCTGTTTTCCCCTGTCTGATAGCGGGGAGCCGCTCGGGTTGGACTCAAAATACTTTGAGAGACGAGATGAGAGCATCCCCCTGCGTGGCCTGGTACCCAGCATGCATCTGAACAAAGGTGAAGAAAATATCAGATAAATACTTAACACAGCTTTTTAAGTGAATGAGTAAACCGCTAACCTGTTCTGTATCTGTTTGCAGAAATCGCTAAACCCTCCTCGAACATGGTCAATGCAAAACCCGCAGCTCTGTCAGCGTATTTCCCCGTATGATAAACATCTTTAGTTTTTCTTTTTTTCCACCAGTGTAGGAAGCGTCGATTATTCAGGGGCTTCTACACACCTCTGTGTTAAGTGTATTATGCTTGTCAAATTATTTATTAAACACTGGTTTTAACCACTAATTGATTGGTTTGCAGCTGAGTGGTTGTATACACCATCTTTGTTTTTAGTTTGAATAAAAAAATTTTATAGGTGTTGAATTATCTATGGTGCTAAAACTGTGTGAGAGTACAGTAACATAACGGAGATGCTGCAAGGGATGAAACACTGTCCAGATCGTAACGGGAATGTGGGTGGTGTAATGCATGTGCAGTTAATCCTATTTAGTGTTATTGTAAACACTACAGATTTTCACTAATCTACGCAGTCTGGCTAGAATCTTTTAAAGGAACTTGTTTTTCTATATATTTTTTTTAACTCATGTCATAGTGCAACTGATTTGAGGAAACATGGTCGATAAAACAGGAATATAAAAGGTTTATGTCTAATTTCCACTGAAAGGTCATGAGTTTAACATCAGTGTGAGTGTGCTGGTTGTATATAAGTTGTATATAAAACCTCATCAGTTTCTGTGTATATACACAACATGACTGTTGTTCTGTACTTAGATTATTGATTTAATAAATCATTTTAAAACTGCCTTAACTGTCTGAGGAATCTGATATTAAGAAGAAGCAGTAATTTAACAGTCTCCTGAAGAACTGTACTGCCACACACCTTTTACTGACATCATGACTTCTTTACTGAGGTTAAAGCAGAGGTCACTCTTCCTTAAAAATGCAGTCTTTTAACTCAACTCTCTTACTCAAACGGGTGAAGACCACACTTCCATCAGTAGGCATATCCGTCAGAAGCCATTTCTCTTTTACTGGAATTGACACAGGCCTTAGTTCCTTCACATGCAGTGACACACTGGGCCACACATTCACTGACTAAAACACAGGCCAGACGCATAGCCTACCTTCATTAGGAACATTAGCCAGCAGTCACACCACCTTTATCAGCTTCATCTGATACACAGGCCACATCTTCACTGGTAATGCTGCATCACTCAAACCAACAGACACACTTCCTCTACTGGGACTAACATAGAGGCCACACTAACTACAAGTGAAAGCTAGAAGCCAGGATTCCATCACTTGACTGATAGAGGCCACACCTCCTTCATTGGGACTGACACGAGGCCACACCTTCACTGGGACTGACATGAGGCCACACCTTCACTGGGATTAACAGAGGCAATACCTCCTTCACTAGAAACTGACAGAGGCCACACCTCCTTCACTGGGACTGACAGAGGCCACACCTCCTTCACTAGAATTGACACGAGGCCACACCTCCTTCACTGGGACTGACAGAGGCCACACCTCCTTCACTAGAATTGACACAAGGCCACACCTCCTTCACTAGAATTGACACAAGGCCACACCTTCTTCACTGGGACTGACAGAGGCCACACCTCCTTCACTAGAATTGACACAAGGCCACACCTCCTTCACTGGGACTGACAGAGACCACACCTCCTTCATTGGGACTGACACGAGGCCACACCTCCTTCACTGGGACTGACAGAGGCCATACCTACTTTATTAGGAGTGAAAGCCAGAAGCCATGATTAGATCACTGACACACAAGCAACACCTATTTCATCAAGACTGACAGACAGAAGCTGTCTCTTTTACTTGGAACTTACACATAAGCCACCTTTTCCTTCTATGGGACAGAAAATGAGAATAGAAAAAACCATTAGCAAATCCTGCTTTGAATGTCAAAAATACTTTTATTGAAATGTTTTAGGGTACATCATGTCATATTTACACGCTTAGCTGATTACAGTTTTACTGCATGTTAAAATCAATAATAAAATAAAAGGCAGCAAAACATAACAAGAACATAGAAAAGCAAGCAGAAATTATAAATAACCAGAACACAGCTAATTCACACCTGCCATCATTCAATAAAAACTTCTATTTTATTTGGTCAAAATGTTTTTGTCTAAAAAAAAACTGAAAAGTATACAAGGCCACTGAAATTCTTCTCCTCATTAAGTTCCTGCAACTCCTAAACATGAACGCTTCCTACATACAGACTCCGGTCCTGTCCACAACATTCCTAAAGCTCTACATGTTAGTGTGTCCTTCTCCAATACTCTGAACTGTTATCTACATCGAACGAGATCGATCAAGTGTGTTATTGGAGGTGAAACACAAAACATGTAGTGCCTGGGACTGAACAAAAAAGAAAAAAAGAAAAAGAATAGTGAGTGAAGGCACCAATAACTGAAGTGGTACAAATAATACACATATCTTTGTGGATAAAGGAGCTGTAAAAATGAAACCATGTACACATGGAAGCTTCTGTTTAAGCCCTGAAACTGGGATGGAAAAGCTGTATAAGGAATTGTTTAGGCATCAAAACAGCTGATCTTTTTACAAATCACATTAAAGGAAAGATTTTTCAATGTACACAATGTCCCTCTTATACCTAATGTCAGATAAGACATGTTTGTTGCCTGATTTAAAAGGATAATGATGGATTTGTATGATTTGAAACGGATTAAAATGACAAAATTCCACTTTAAATTTGTAAACAGATTTTTTTTTTTTTTTATAATTCACTATGAAGCTTACTGAAGACCAGTGTGAATTTACAGAGTATATTTTGGGTGAGATAGACTTCCATGAGCTTTACATGACGTTAGCCTTCACACGTCTCACACTGATCGGCAACATTACAGCTTTAACATGCTTTCACATATGCAGCGTTTAGAGTGTTTGAGTGGAACCCTGGTGTGTTCTCCCCACTAATTACCCCGAGTGTCTGAGCCGAGTGTCTCCGTCTGCTTCCAGCTGAACTGTGGTGAAAGAGTGAGAGTATTAATTCTGAATGCACTTAACTGCAGGAGGTGAACAAAACATACTGTGTGTTTTTGGGTGGCAGATTTTTCTTCGTCTTTTTTAATATAGATTTGAACTGCTAAGCTGAACCAAAGGACAGAACTGTAAGACTGATAAAGCAATTAAAAAGAGAAATATACAGTATTAAACTGGTTATTTATATTGTATAGTTATCTAAGAATTGATTTTGCACTGGCTCCATGTTCTCTGTGGTTTTTATAAAGGATTCTTGAATTTTTATGAGGATGTTTCAGCCCTACTTTTTCCACTTTGGTATTTGGTTCATTTTAATTATGTGCAAAGCAAACCAAATAGCAAATGAACAAAAGGACTGAATTGTACTCTGATTCCAACTCAGTAAACAGACTAATAGATGTGAAGGCACACTGAGAGAAACACTGGGTACATGTGACTTTTTTCAGTGAACTATTCAATTAATGTGAGATGAGTACGGGTTAGCATGCTTGCGTTCAGAAACGCTCCTGACCGAGCTTCATGTCCCTGAGTGAGCCCTGTCCAAAATGGGAATGCAACTTTTAAGAAGAAACAAAAAGACCAGCAAAAGAGATAAAGAACTATAAAATGAATAAATACAAGCCACTGCAACGGTGCCACTGGACAGAACCGTCATTAAATATATGTTCCTCTATGTACACAGGCCTTTTTTTTTTTTTTTTTTTTTTTTTTTTTTAAAGCTCTGGGTTTGATATAGATTCGCATTTGTCACGTCTCTTGTTCAGGGTTTTCTTTCACACGTTGGTGTCCTGCAGCAGGGGCTCTTTGGCCTCTGGAGGCTGAGCGCTGTGCTGATGCCCGTGACCCGAGGCGTGTTTCTTCCAGCTTCCTGTTCGGCTACCCAGAGGTGTGTGTTCAGGGATGAACAGAGCCACAAGGAGCGCTAGCAGCACTGAGCAAGCGCCAAAAAGAAATGGAGGACCAGGAATTATAGCACTCTGGAAAGAGACGGGAGTGAGAAAATCAGTATGCTGAAAAGAAGTAATGGTGTAGTTTTAAAAGTGTTCCAGACATGGAATTTATTTGCTAATTTCTTGGCTTCAGTTTGTATTTTTCGAGCTTTAAAATAAGCCCTGACGCCAGACTGAAAAAAAGCTGCCTGGCTCTGCCCACATTGCTCTGAGAGGGTGTGTAACGTGTGCTGCGGCTGACCTGCTGATGGAGCTGAGTGTGACGCTCTACATCTTCACCTCCATCAGGAACTTCATCCAGCTCCACGTGAAAGATGTAAAAGATGAAGCCGTAGAGAGCCGGACCCAGTCCGTTACACAGACCACGGATTCCTGTAACCATTCCCTGACCCACTCCTGTGTACACACACACACACAAACTCAAATACTAGATTCTGATTGGTCATATTAATTTTCCATGACAGTACTTCTGACAGTAATGCAGCTGTAAATCAGAGGTTCATTCTAATACACTATAGTTTCTATAACAGTGCAATCAGGGGGACTTATGGGCAACCATGCTGTATATGTCAATTAAAAATAATTTGTAATCTTTGATGTGATATGAATTGTTCTTTATTGTAATTTTTAAAACTTTTTTTGGACTTTTTTACTTTGCGAAAGATAAAAAGCTGCACAATAAAATCTTCCTTTTACAACTGTACTGCCATTTTGCCATACTAATAAATCTAAGAGCAAGTGTCTCACCTTGCTGGTCTGGGTCTGCAGTGCGGGACACTAGTGCACTAACAGCGGGGAATGTGATGCTGGACATGGCCGCTACAGCACCCGCAGCCCACATCATCCTAACGAGACAAAGAAGATCATCAAAAACCTCCAAATCACTTCTGTAAAGTCACATGACCATGACCCCCGTCCTCACACTCACCACGGCTCCGAACCGAACCCGTACCACGCCAGCTGAAGGATCTGGAAGCCCAAACCCAGCAAGATTGTGTTCTTGTTCCCAATGGAACGCATGAGTAAACTTAACACTACAGTCTGAAGGGAAGAAAGTACAAAACACACATGCAAAGCCTTTATTAAATATGAATATTACAAAAGTATGTTGAGTATAAAAATTGGAATAATTAAAGCACAAACCTGTGCAACAATTGAAAGTAATCCTAGTACAGCTATGAAAGCAGCAACACTTTCTGATGAAAAGCCCATTATCTGTACAAAAACACAAACAATTCTTTATTCAAACACGAAAGTTTAGAAGAGAATATGTGTATTGTATATGAGGTTTAAAAAAAAACATAATAATAATAATCAACTCATGTTCATCACAACAGTCTGTCAATTAATTTCCTGTAACAGCAGGGTATGACGTGTTTTATTCCTTAATTATAAGGCATGTCTACAATAATAATGATTTGATAATCAGACCTGTCGCAGGTAGAGGAAGAAGCTGGAGTACTGGCCAGCCTCTGGGAGGTACGACAGGAATACTGTTATACAGATGAGCAGCACCGTTGAGTCCTGGCCAACCTTCTTCAGGGACTAGAGAGAGAGTGAGAGCGGTATATATTCAACAGGCTGGTACTTGGAAATCTCTTTTGGACTAAACCTAAAGCACAGATCATTGTGCAGTACCTCTTGTCTGTGCATCATCAAAACGACACTGTTACTGAGCCCATGCTTACTGAACTACTTCTCAAGCTATACCCGCTCAAAAACAGGAACAAGGTTTTTGAGATTATAAAAGTTCTTAAGCTGGATAGAGGGCGTTAATGACATTTCTAGAACAGCAGCTCTGACAGTATTGCAGCTTCAAATCACAGATCTATATAATGCACTCCTAATATGTTTTTTATATTAACGGAAACGTTAGGGTGCTCGAAATTGCTCCGCCTCATCAAATCACTAACAGCGCATTCATACTTACATACAGTAATCCCCCATTTATCGTGGGGGTTACGTTCCAAAACCAACCGCGATAAACGAAAATCCGCGATACACTGACGCCACCCCCAAATGCTTTAAGCCATAAATGACCCTCCCACACTCTTTAAACACACACAGAAAACATTTGCAAGCATATAGCGAGACGAATTTTGGGTAAATACGTACAAATATCACATTTATAGTGAGTACTGTATGTATGTATGTATGTATGTTCCTTGCCAGAAGCCTTAGAAGGTGCAGAGCATTTGGGTGACAAAATAGGGCTTGCAGAAAGACCGTAAAAATACAGCATACGCAGAACAAAATGAAAGAGACACATGAAAAATTGGGATGCTGGAGAATTCTGCTTCCCTTTCCCCAACTGCACACATAGCCAGCAGCCAATCACAACCGTGATTAATTGAATGGGGCATTCCGATTGGCCAGACTCGTTCCTCCAGCCGTACTGTATTTAGATTTTCAGCATCCTCGCACCACGCTTTCCTAAACAACGCTATGTGTTCTTATTAACATTTCACTTCATTTACAATTAATGTTTATATTTCGTAATTAATAATTATATTTTTATTAATAAATTACCTTATTTCAACATAAAAACAATTCACTATAAGGTTTGCAGATACCGCAATATACCAAATAATGTTCCAAATAAAAATCTGTGATATACTGGGACCGCGAAATAGCGGGGAATTACTGTATTACATTTTACTATGTTTTGTAAATCTCGATTCTGTCCACACAGCAGTGGCAGCTATAATAAAATCCTGTCACGGTGTGGGGGACGAGCCCTGACCGACCCCTGTTCACACTGTGTTCTGTACTGATCTCTCTTTATTCAGTGAACAATAACAGTGTAACAGCCACTGTGCTGAACACGCTCTGTTCTCACAGAGAGCTGAAACCTGCTGATTGTGACTCACGGAGAACAGATGGATGTTCTGTGTGCATGTGATATTTTAGGATCTTGAATACTGAATACTTCACTGTTCCTGTTATCCAGCATTAGAAACATTTCAGAAACATGTGTAGTACAACACTGCTGTCAACTCTACAGACTCAATTCAACACTCAATTCATCTGTGCTTCATCATGTGCAGAGACTCATTCACCAGTCTATCTCTCTGACCAAAGACAGACACAATCTCTTCGTAATTCTATCTTTTCATTATACATTGTAATATCATTCTTACATCTGCCTATTCAACCTAGGTTCTATCTAGCATCAGTTTATCTGTACATCTAATTTTGCTGTGAACACACCAAGACAACTACACCAGCAAAATGTCCATTCTACACTGCTGAGAAATCCTCATAATCGTTAGAGCACCACAAATCACACATTAAAGCACACTCACGGCAAAGGGGTCAGCCTGTTCCCAGGAGATCGGCGCTCCCCACGACGCCGGTCTCATTTTCTCTGGTAGTGATTCAGGAACAGCCACCAGGATGAAGCAGATGTCCAGCATGGCAATCGCTGACGCTAAAACCACTACCAGACTGTCTCCATACGCTCGGCTGAGGTAGGCACCGATGGCGGGGCTGGTCACCAGGCTCGCCGCAAACGTGGCTGAAACCTAACAGGAACCATTGAAAGAGCAACAGGTCAAAATACAACGAACAGGAATTAGGACAAAAGAACACAATCAAACTGATTAGTATGTTCAATTAATAGCCAGATTATAGCCAGATATATGGCATACACTAGCAGTGGAATACTAATGGAAAAGAAAATGTATAAATGGATCATTAAATACAATTCTATTTTATAAATTAACATAGAATCAGTTTGCAGTCTCACACAGCAAACAAAATGATGACATATAGAACAAACTTCTCTTCTTTGGCATTTAATGTCCATCAAGAATATATTGTAATAACTGTACACACCAGTCCATATGCCATGCTGCGTTCATGCTCCTGCGTGATGTCGGCCACATAGGCAAAAACCACTGAGAATGTCACAGCGAACACTCCAGACACAGAAATGACCGCAAAATACCACCTGAAACAGAACAGGTCAGAATTACAGTACAGCCAAACATGTATCTATGTCTAATTAAATCCACATCCTCAAATAAAATGACTCATTCACAAAAAACTGGTTTCGGTACTGTTCTCAGTGCCAGGCTTCTCAACATCACACGGGTGTGCTGCTCACTGATATCAAAGATCAGCTTCTTTATAATACAAAATACTTTATGAGACGTTAGAAACACTGACTTCTTAAGAAAAAGCAGGAAAATGTAATAACTAGTACAATTTCTTTTTAACATCTCATCATTTACAGTCAGAAGAATCACATTAGAGTACGTATAGAAGTGAAGCAGATGGAAAATAATCAAGTACAATAAAAAAAAAATCCTGCAGCTAAAATTATAGCTGCAACTTGCACACAAAACTTGACCTATTGTGCTTTTTCTTTTTACTGTGAACAAGACTATTCTTTATTGGTGCTATACAGTTAAAGTGCCAATATCCTCATCATACAGAGTCTGTTGACTTAACTTAAAGACACAAGACTTAACTTGGACTCTTGGGTAAAAACTCAAAACTTGATTTGGACTTTATTTTATTACTTGTAAACATGTCTGATATAAATATACCTGACTGATGCACGATCATGGTATTCACTTTGTCATAGAGATTATTAAAATATCTAGCTTGGTAGCTAATAATTCTCAAATTTTATGTCTAAATAGTAATAATTATAAACGTGTACGAACTAAAACAAATATAATAATTACCAGTTGGAGACACCCAAATGTTTTGGGAGCGCCAACCTCATATGTGTGAGGTCATGGTGTAAACAAATACTCCTAAAAAAGAATGTTGTTAGGAGAGTAACAACATGGTTTAACTTACTGGACCACTAAAAGAGCTAACTGCTATTTATCTTAGCTTAACAATGCTGTCACAGAAACTTAGCTACTTAACCTAGTGATAATGCTGCCGTAGAAAGGACTGATTTCCCAGCTTGAAGAGCCAAACAGCTCTGAGGTGAATGTCCAAGCCGTCATCTTGTAATTACGGTAACTGAACCTTTAAATACAACCTAAATAATTTGTTGAACATGTGTGCCCTTATAATCCACTTATTTTTACTACATGAAGTCTTGAAGTTTACACTGATGCTGATAATAAATGAAAAGGGCCACTGAAGCAGTAGTGGAAGGTATAAACTGTGGAGATAGTAGTGAAAGCTGGTGACGTACCACGGGCTAATCTTCATCAGAGGGATGGGAGCACATGTGAAGAAAACAGTGAGGAGGAGAAACGACTTCCTTCCCCAGACATCAGACAAAGCGCCGATCAGAGGTGCGCTCAGAAACGACAGCAAACCCTGTGACCATCAAGAACCAAGTGTTTATTACTCCAGCCATGTTTAATTGGGAATCAACCAATCAGACAACAGATTAATTACTGTACCTTCACTCCCTGTATGAGGCCATTCATCAAAAACGTGTGCTTCGGAAATGTTTCGTGAAGAACCTAAAACAATGATAAATATCATTAGTGAATTATAATTGAGCTCAGTATCGGGTTTTAGAGAACTTCAACATCCATTCAGAACTGAAACAACTTCTTTTCATTGGTTTGCTATTAAGTTTAATTATTTTACGTTGAATTAATGATGTGCCATCGCCTTCATTTTCTGGAATCAAATATGATATGACCAATAATGTACCTTTCTGTACCTATTTTTTAATAATATTAATAAATATTTACTCTCTAAAAGCAGCTGATTTAAAAAGTGGAATACACACAAATTATAGATTTAATAGAAAAAAATATATATAAATACATAAAAATCATCATTATTATTATTATTATTTAGCGGGTGATTAAGGCCTTTCCAGGGACATTATTGACATTTTACAAAACCCTAAGATCTAAACAGATTTTTGCCTTAAAAAATGTAAATAGTTTGACTATTCTGCATAATATTTATTTTCATGGAATTTCAGATATTGCTGAGACTCTATGATCAAAAAGCATAAGTAACATATCCTTGACTTACCACCAGTGTGGGTGCAGTCAACAATCCCCAAGCGAAGAACTCCAAAAATATGACGATGACAGCATGATAAACACTGGGGGACCCGAAACCCTGCGGCTGTCAGGAGACACATGTACAACTGTTAAATACCTGATAGTAAGAAAGAAAACATTTCGGGGTGTTATGGAGGAAAATAATCAACAACTGGGTGTTTGTTGTGGTGAAGTGAAATGTTTTATTCCTCGTATATGACAGCTATTTGTTAATGATTACATTTTTTATTGACTAGAGAAAGTCATAATATTTATCTATTTATAGTTCCATGTCATTGTTGTGAACTGTCCAAGCTACAAGTTAGCTCCAGTTCTCAGTTACAGCTATAAACAGTCATTACCTCACCAGTTTCTCTTTTTTTCTATTTCATACAATAAAGACACAAAACACAAACTCCTCTTTCTTTGAGATAACAGGCATAACGTTACCACTTTATCACTGAGACACATTCTATAAATGTTACATGAACCTCCTTCAAAAGGAAGTCACTAGATCAACGATTACACGCATTGTTTAAACCATTTTTGTGAAGTGTCCTTTATACACGTCCTTGTCTATGAATCTTTAACACACAGAGCTTTAATATAAAACTATAATTTGAAAATTAATCAGCACCTTCCAACCAATCAGAATCGAGAATTCAGCACTGCTTCTGAGGGTGCACAAACATTTACACAATATTTTCCTAGGTTGAAAATTATCCAATGAATGCAATGAATATGTGTGTGTGTGTGTGTGTGTGTGTGTGTTTGTGAGAATGAGTACAGGAGTGGGTCAGGGAATGATGTGTGCAATGAGTGTGTGTGTGTGTGTGTACGTTTGTGTGTGTGTGTGTCTGAGTTTCATCACGCACATGCGGCTGTATTGTTCAGGTTGTAAAACCATGACAGCTTTAACAGAAGTGAAGATAATCACCACAGCAACTGTATGTAAAATGAAACAAACTCAAGTTTGTAACAAGTCTACTGTGTGTCTGTGTCTTTGTTTCTGACAAGCTGTAAAATAACGGTCTTATGGTTGTAATGGCTGCTCCGACTACAGTCATAGTCAGTTTCTGGACACAGGAATGAGACTGCACCCAAACCTGTGTGGCTGTGTTTAACCTGTTTCTGCTGTACACACGTTACACTATTTACATTGCTTTCACTCCTACCTAACTTCAATCCATACATGTCCGTATCTTATATGATGGATATTAAACACACTGAAGAACACAGCATTACTGACCATAACTAAAATAAACACCTGCATAGTTCTGGCTAATCAGCTCAGCTCTGCACACTGCCACACTACTTAGAACTGGAGACTTCATAATAAATTTTTCCTTTAACACATCTAATCATCAGTTCTAACCAGAGTGAATGAATGTAAATATATACACTACATTGCCAAAAGTTTTGGGACATCTGCCTTTACATGCACATGAATGTAATATGGAGTTGGCCCACTCTTTACAGCTATAACAGCTTCAACTCTTCTGGGAAGGCTTTCCACAAGGTTTAGGAGTGTGTTTATGGGAATTTTTGACCATTCCTCTAGAAGCACATTTGTGAGATCAGGCAATGATATTGGACGAGAAGGCCTGGCTCACAGTCTCCACTCTGATTCATCCCAAAGTTGTTCTATCAGGTTGAAGTCAGGACTCTGTGCAGTTCTTCCACACCAAACTCACAGTCTTTATGGACCTTGCTTTGTGCACTGGTGTGCAGTCATGTTGGAACAGGAATGGGTCATCCCTAAACTGTTTCCACAAAGTTGGGAGAATGAAATTGTCCAAAATGTCTTGGTCTGCTGAAGCACTAAGAGTTAATTTCACTAGAACTAAGGGGTCAAGCCCAACCCCTGAAAAACAACACCATGTATGTTTTATCAGCTCTTTTCAGATAATGTTTTTCAATTGTTTGGTTTACTCCACTAAAATACCAGTCCACCAGCATGTTCCTCATGCTCTAACCAAAATAAGGAAGGATATCAAATCTAAAACCTCAGGAGGAAATTCAGGACCAGTAACACATTCAGACAGAAACCTGTACAAATCCACAAGACAAGAGAAGCTGAGTTACATCATGTACACGCTAAGGAATATACTCACGAGTGTGTGTCTGAAACAAAACCATTTCATAAGAACGGGAGGTCAAAATCCTCCAGTCGTGACACACAGACCCAAAAGGAAAAGGTGTGAAAGAGGTGGCTGGAACTGGGGAGAAATTATAACCATGTCTTCACAACAAATATTTTAAACACAAAAAAAAAACAGACAAAATAATTCTCCTACAAAGTATAAAAATTTAACACACTTGATTAGAAATTCCACAAAAAGAGGATTTTGTGAAAGAATTTAGTAAAGTACTACTCTAAAAAAAAAAATAGGGACATGTTTTTGTGTGAATAAAGTGTGAAAAATGTTTCACTGGATTCTCTGAGATGTCTTAAGACATAAGCTTAAGCTAACTGTGTAAATAAGTATGCCTGAATCTACTGCTGACATGCCATTGTGAAACATTCCCCAGACCGACTGACACTGCATGGATTAAACAGCAGTAAATAACAGCTATGTTCCCACCATTCAGTAACTGATGTCCTTTGGGTGATTTGCAAAATGTCTTTATGATTAATAAGGTTTAACAAGGTTCCAGTCACTAAGAATGACCTTTTTCAAGCATTCCCAAACAGTTATGAATAAAAACCTGAATTAAAGTGTTATCTTTTTTTATTTACTGCTTCCAAATCCACCTTTGGAAACCATTAAAACCAATTAAGCAATACTGAAGTTATTATTACTTCAGTTATGTTGTCCATTGCAACAACATTATCCCCTACTATTATTCATTGCAACCCAAGCTGCTGGAGAGAGAGAGAGAGAGAGAGAGAGAGAGACAGAGAGAGAGAGAGAGACAGAGAGAGAGAGAGAGAGAGAGAGACAGAGAGAGAGAGAGAGAGAGAGAGAGAGAGACAGAGAGAGAGAGACAGAGAGAGAGAGAGGTCGAGGGCGAGAAGAGAGGTTGAGGGAGAGAGAGGTGCTTTATAGCTGCTATAATATAAGTGATAACAGGTACTAACTGGTCAGCACTGGCAATTTTGTTGTATGTTTGTGTATAAAATGTGTAGTTCCAGGAGATTCATCAGCTTAACAGTGTATCCACTCAACTTGCTTATATATATATATATATATATATATATGTATATATATAAAATTTTTCCTGCATGATTTCATCATAGAAAATGTGGTTTTGTAACCACATCTTCTTTACCACTTTCATTTCCTTCTCAAGCAAAAAGTATTCCTTTCTGAAAAGTATTTCCATCCAAGTTCACGTTGAGGTTCAGTGATCGCACCAGTGTGAGAAAGCAGGAACCTTTGGAAGATGAGGTGTAATATCATAGTAGCTCAAATACTCTTATTATTTATTTGTGCTTATTAAAACGGGAAGTAGGACTGTACAATAACGATATAAAGATAAATCTTTATAAACACAATCTGATGAATATATTTCAGATTAAACCTACAAGACAACCAAGCTAGGGGACAGCAGATTGAGGGAGATGGTTGTTGGTGGCAGACAGGACGGTTTGAGTATTTGAGAAACTGCAGCTCTTCCTTGATTTTCACACAGATGCTCGTATTAAAGTGGTGAAGCTTGTGAGTGAAATCATACCTAGATACATTAGGAAAAATGTCTTTTACTGAACATACAATGGCTTTTAACTGATGACTACAATCTGTTACATGACTAATACACTGATGTGTGATGATGATAACAGTGCATACAGCGATCGAAAGGTACTTTATTCATCCCAATGGGAAATTCAGTGTTACTTTTGTTAAGCAGTGCCTGTAATAACACTACTAGTATAGTTATTGAGCGAGGATGATGAGAGTATTTACAGTGTATACAATAATAACGAGTAGGTTTTAGATATGATCGTGAAGGTGAATGAATGTACAGTACAGGTGAAAGATGCTGCTCTGCCAAAACAGAGGAAGTTGCCATGATTAACTTCACTAGGTGATAATATACACAGTGACCGATATTTATCCTTTAGCAGTGAAGTAAATGAATAAAAGTGACAATGCCGTGTTGTGAGATCTTCCTCTGAGCTTGTTTGTGTATTATTTAGTGAACTCACCGTTCCGCCATCCTTGATGATGATTTTCTTGGCCAGCAGGAGACTGCGATTCACCCGTTTCTTCTTTTTGCTCTGTGTCATGATATAACCATCCTAGTTGATTTCAATGTTGTTAGCGAGTCTCGAACTGGGAAAAGATTATAAAAGGAAGATCCTGTAAAAGTACGGGAAACATTTTTTTTTTTCTTTTACAGTTGTACACTTTGCGTCGCCCATTCAGTTATACACACCGGCGCCATCTTGGCGAAAAAAAAACTCAAACACACGAGCGGTACGCCATGACGTCACCCCACACTATTTTGGGCGGACGTACGTGATGACGTAGACATCATTCGATTTAGAGGGGGTGTGTCCGAATTTGTTACTTTGCTGGGCGTTACTTTGTTTGATATGAAAACCCGTTTCCGCCACTGAATAAAAAATAAAAAAAAAGGTTATTGCGACTTTTTATCTCACGATTCTGACTTTTTTTTCTCAGAATTGCGAGTTTATATCACGCAGGTAAAAGCCACATTGCCAGGAACTTACGCAAGCGTTGGTGGTATAGTGGTTAGCATAGCTGCCTTCCAAGCAGTTGACCCGGGTTCGATTCCCGGCCAACGCATGGCGCCTTCTTTTCTTCTGAGTATCTGTTTAAAACGACCGATTTTCATTAAGGAAATCTGCGTATCAGCAATGGAAAACACCACACATGGGCACATTTCTATTTTTATTTTGTATTATATAAAGTTCTAGAGTTTTAAAGAAAGACAGAAAACTTTAATTCAGACTTCTCCACTCTAAAAAGACATGTAACATTTTAGAAAAAAATAAAATATTGTGCATAGCAATTCTACTAGATTCTTAGTTGGTGCTGTAATTAGATATCCCAGTTTTAAAGCATATTGTTACAACTTTTCCAGTTTCAGCTAAAAATAACAATTGAAAAATGAATTACAATGTAAATCCTAGAATCAGTCCAGATCACTATGACAAGGTTAAACAGTTATATAAATAAAAGCAGTTCAACATAATTTTGAAAAATTACATTCAATTATTTGTTGGTTTGTGTTTCTGTCAGTCTATGTTTCTCAATTTCCAGGTTTCCAGCTGGGGTTCATCCTGTAAGCACTGTATGAGGCACGGATACACCTTGGTTGGCACTTTTACTACTGTCTCACACACACTGTCTCACAAACACACACACACACACTCATTCCTAACATTCCTCAAATCTAACATTAGCTATTAATTAACTAGATAGCATTAGCTGCTCTGAAAAAAAGAAAAGATAACTGAGAATTAGAAAAGTGCAGTGTATTATTGCATTTCTAGTTGGTAGCTTTATAATCCACAACATTGTCCTGGAAGTACAGATCAGTGTACTGAAGGATGTGGTCAACAGCATTGAGCAGTAAGATATCCATGTTGTCATTGAGCTCCAGCTGGGAGGAGTAGTTTCTCACAGGTACGATGTAGGAAGTTGCCATTCCAAGAAGTGCTCCAGCCTTCCCTATCTGCACATTACACCACAGAGCAGGGACACTGTAACATACAATGAAATACACACACACACACAGACTATTGTGCACATACCAGCTGCTGAACCTGGCGGCTCCTGTACACCTGGCTGACGTCTTGAGATGTGATTGTGCACACTTCATCTATGTGAGTCAGCAGTGCCACCTGGTGCACACCTACAATACAGATAGAGTTTATTTTTACAGTTTGTACTCAATTCACAAAAATTCACATTTTTGTAAATATTTTATTATATCTTTTCATGTGACAACACTGAAGAAATGACACTCTGCTACAATGTAAAGTAGTGAGTGTACAGTCTATATAACAGTGTAAATTTGCTGTCCCCTCAAAATAACTCCACACACAGCCATTAATGTCTAAACCATTGGCAACAAAAGTGAGTACACCCCTAAGTGGAAATGTCCAAATTGGGCCCAATTAGCCATACTGCAGGGCAGTATTCCAACATGATAACGACCCCAAACACACCTCCAAGACGACCACTGCCTTGCTAAAGAAGGTAAAGGTGGGTAAAGGTGATGGACTTGCCAACCATGTCTCCAGACCTAAACCCTAAGGTGGGGGATCTGTGGGGCATCCTCAAACGGAAGGTGGGGGAGCGCAAGGTCTCTAACATCCACCAGCTCTGTGATGTCATCATGGAGGAGTGAAAGAGGACTCCAGTGGCAACCTGTGAAGCTCTGGTGAACTCCATGCCCAAGAGGGTTAAGGCAGTGCTGGAAAAATAATGGTGGCCACACAAAATACTGACACTTTGGGCCCAATTTGGACATTTCCACTTAGGGGTGTACTCACTTTTGTTGCCAACGGTTTAGACATTAATGGCTGTGTGTTGAGTTATTTTGAGGGGACAGCAAATTTACACTGTTATACAGACTGTACACTCACTACTTTACATTGTAGCACAGTGTCATTTCTTCAGTGTTGTCACATGAACATTTAAAATTTATTAGTGTATGTTATAACACTTGGGGGCATTGTGTTAGAGGTAAATGTTCAGCAGCAGTGTGGTGTCATGAAGTGGAGTTACAATAACCACCCTAAGGTTGATTAATTTTCTAAAACTGCTTGTCCCAAAATGTTATATTTTTCTTATACCAAAACAATTTTGCCTGTGCTAGCTATTGATATGTTTTGTTGGTTTTTTTTGTTTTTTTAAAAGAAGATTACATTATCAACTATTATTTCCTGTTCCTGTCATTGAATGTGTGCAACACTTGTTTCTGTTCCCATTTAAGTTACAGCAGCTATAAACAGTTGTTCTGTCAGCTCTCTTATTTCATTTTCAAGTTACTAAGACAAAAAACACATCTTGTCATGTTGCTTAGAACAAGGAACATAAGCCCCTGTGTCCTGAAGATGTCAGAAAAGCTTTACCTTACTCTTAACCTGTTTACTTACATTTTTCCCCAATTCTTACAAAGTGCTAAAACTGGAGACTCCTTGCATAATTACAACATCTCCTAAACATCCATCCATCTCCATTCAGAAAACATCACAATATCAACTGCTACACACATTTTTTTTAATCCACCTATGTGGAGTGTCTGCCATACAAGCCACTGTGGATGATATACATACCATATAAGAATGTAACTATTCATCAGTGCTGTGGTATAAAGTGAATGCATTTATTTACACACTAATATTTGGATTATTACTACATGTGTGCCTATCTGAGATTCATGAAAAACATTTCAGTGCTGTCATATGTTTGCAGATGTAGATGATAAAAGCCTTACCCAGGCTGCTGATGTTTTGTCTGAGCTGCTGGAATGTGGTGCTCAGTCCTTTGGTGTAGGTGTTGATTTTTGTTGCATCCACCACAAACACCACACAGTGAATCTTGTCTTTGAGGTTCGGTTTCTTTATGAAACCCATGGAATCAGATCTGACCGGATCTTCTGCACTGAACTGTGAGGAAAGAAAAGACTAGAAACACTAGCACTAGAAGTACTTTTTGTTTATTAAAGAGGAATACTAAATATGCAAGAGAAAATAAGACAGGTCTCTTAAAACAAACAACTAAGTTGTTTCCTATTTAGAAAATTAAAAAAAAAAATACAAATACAAATATAATACAAAATAAAAAACTTAATTACTTCAAAAGAAGGTAAAAATAGTACAACTTAAAATAATAATAATAATAATAATAATAATAATAATAATAATAATAATAATAATACCTAAACATTGGATTTATGTTGTGCAACTTAATTTTGATGTTTCAGTCTAACTACAAGCTCAAGCAGGACATAAGCCTTTACTGTCTTCCTGGAAGACTTTGTGGCTTTTCTACGAGGCAAAAATTAGTGGACAGGAAAGGAACTTGGAACAAAAACCATATACATAAAATTTCTTATCACATTTTTCTGTAACAGGAAATTAGAGTTATTTGGAGAATAAACCCTCTGAAATGTCTCTCTACATACTGGTGTGTGTGTGTGTGTGTGTGAGAGAGAGTGAGGCTATCAAAATGAATGACGCTTCGGCTTTTACAAAACAGAGCTAAATTCGGGACATCATAACTAGCCACCATCCTGATTTACGGTCTTAAATTGTCACTACATGTAGCCACAATCCACAGACATTCATAACGGCCTTAATTCTTAATTTCAACTAGCAATCATATTGATTTAAGCTAAGTGCGAAGCTTGTGTCAACTCCGTGGACTTAAAGCAGGGACTGTGTGTGAATGAGATACCAACACGGTGAAGTTAGTTTGATATTCGGACATTAGACAGACATTATCCCAAAATATGTCTTCACTGATTTTTATTTGTCGACGGTCCCTAAAATACAGTTTCCTAATGTTCTGTCCGAATATCAAACTAACTTCACCGCGGTTGAGATGTTGAAGTATGGATCTTGTAGTGTTGTGGTACACCAGTTCAGTCTTACAGTAATCACACTGTACAGAGTTTTCTGTCTGTTTTAGTTTGAAATGATCCCAAACTTTCTCCCGTTTTCTTTGGCCTGAATCTTCTCTGTGTGTAGTTACAGTAAATGGACTAAACGAAGCTTCGAGGCAACTAATTTGCCTCGATGATTTTTAGTAGGGATGCACGATATTTATAGGTCAGATAAATTATCGGCCGGTATGGGTGAAAATGACGTCTTTTTTATTGCTCCGATAAATAAATTAAATCGGATAACTAGATCCGATAAAGTACGCTTGCTGGTAAATCAATCAATCCATCAGTCTGATTTATCCGAGATTCATCCACTTTCCGAGTGCACGTGACTGCAGCTTTACACTGTGTCGCGGTCATTAGGTCATCATCTGTGAACATGTCTTCGGCGGTCTGGAAGATTTTCTCGGTGGCAGCGATGACAATGCCATTGCTATTTGCAACGCATGTTCAGCAAAGATTCCGAGATGAGGTAAAAGGCGTCAATTTTTAACACAACAAATCTTATATCTCACTTGAAGGGTCATCGCGGTGAAGCTGTATTAAAAGAATATGAAGCAGCCGCGGCAGCAGCAGCTACTAGCGCTAGGCCTAAAACACGGAGCATGTGACTTAAGGTGTATATACCGTCCTCATCCTCATGCACTAAAAAGGTTGAATAGATGCATTTCTTTGTTATGCATGAAATACTCGAATATAAATTTGTTGTTAATGAGTTTTTCATTGCAGATAAACCATAGTTATGTCATAGTTCTGTTAAACCCTTTCTGTTCTTATTGTCTTATTGTAGTGCCTTACTTATTGTAGTGTATATATATATATATATATATATATATATATATATATATATATATATATATATATATATATATATATATATATATATATATATTTTATTATATCTTTTCATGTGACAACACTGAAGAAATGACACTGTGCTACAATGTAAAGTAGTGAGTGTACAGTCTGTATAACAGTGTAAATTTGCTGTCCCCTCAAAATAACTCAACACACAGCCATTAATGTCTAAACTGCTGGCAACAAAAGTGAGTGGAAATGTCCAAATTGGGCCCAAAGTGTCAATATTTTGTGTGGCCACCATTATTTTCCAGCACTGCCTTAACTCTCTTGGGCATGGAGTTCACCAGAGCTTCACAGGTTGCCACTGGAGCCCCCTTCCACTCCTTCATGATGACATCACAGAGCTGGTGGATGTTAAAGACCTTGCACTCCCCCACCTTCTGTTTGAGGATGCCCCACAGATGCTCAATAGGGTTTAGGTCTGGAGACATGCTTGGCCAGACCATCACCAAGGCAGTGGTCATCTTGGAGGTGTGTTTGGGGTCGTTATCATGTTGGAATACTGCCCTGCGGCCCAGTCTCCGAAGGGAGGGGATCATGCTCTGCTTCAGTATGTCACAGTACATGTTGGCATTCATGGTTCCCTCAATGAACTGTAGCTCCCCAGTGCCGGCAGCACTCATGCAGGCCCAGACCATGACACTCCCACCACCATGCTTGACTGTAGGCAAGACACACTTGTCTTTGTACTCTTCACCTGGTTGCCGCCACACACGCTTGACACCATCTGAACCAAATAAGTTTATCTTGGTCTCATCGGACCACAGGACATGGTTCCAGTAATCCATGTCCTTAGTCTGCTTGTCTTCAGCAAACTGTATGCAGGCTTTCTTGTGCATCATCTTTAGTTGAGACTTCCTTTTGGGATGACAGCCATGCAGACCAATTTGATGCAGTGTGCGGCATATGGTCTGAGCACCGACAGGCTAACCCCCCACCCCTTCAACCTCTGCAGCAATGCTGGCAGCACTCATACGTCTATTTCCCAAAGACAACCTCTGGATATGACGCCTAGCACGTGCACTCAACTTCTTTGGTGGACCATGGCGAGGCCTGTTCTGAGTGGAACCTGTCCTGTAAAACCGCTGTATGGTCTTGCCCACTGTGCTGCAGCTCAGTTTCAGGGTCTTGGCAATCTTCTTATAGCCTAGGCCATCTTTATGTAGAGCAACAATTCTTTTTTTCAGATCCTCAGAGAGTTCTTTGCCATGAGGTGCCATGTCGAACTTCCAGTGACCACTATGAGAGAGTGTGAGAGCGATAACAACAAATTTAACACACTTGCTCCCCATTCACACCTGAGACCTTATAACACTAACAAGTCACATTACACTGGGGAGGGTAAATGGCTAATTGGGCCCAATTTGGACATTTCCACTTAGGGGTGTACTCACTTTTGTTGCCAACGGTTTAGACATTAATGGCTGTGTTGAGTTATTTTGAGGGGACAGCAAATTTACACTGTTATACAGACTGTACACTCACTACTTTACATTGTAGCACAGTGTCATTTCCTCAGTGTTGTCAAATGAAAAGATATAATAAAATATTTACAAAAATGTGAGGGGTGTACTCACTTTTGTGAGATATATACACACATACATACACTACCGGTCAAAAGTTTTAGAACACCCCAATTTTTCCATTTTTTTATTGAAAATTATTCAGTTTAATGTCTCATTGCACTCTGAAATGAAAGCATAGTACAAATAAGCAATTGGAGTTAAAAAAGAAATCATGGAATCAATTTATAGACCAAAATGCATTCTAAACTTTTGACTCATCAAAGTAGCCACTTTTGGCAGATATAACAGCTGAACACACTCGTGCCATTCTTTCTACAACAGAAATCAAATATTCTTTAGAAAGTTCTTCCTAAATCTGTTGCAGAAGGTATTGCATGGCGCTGCAGAATGCTGTGGTAGCCGTTTTGGTTCAGGGTGCCTCTCACTTTGTACAAGTTACCGACCCTGGATCCAGCAAAACAGCCCCAAACCACCACACTTCCTCGTCCATGATTGACAGTTGATGCCACACACTGTGGAACCATCCTTTCGCCTACTTGAAGGCGTACAAAGATCCTGCGTGATGAACCGAAGATTTCAAATTTTGATTCATCAGTCCATAATACCTTCTTCCAGTCTTCAGTAGTCCAATGGCGGTGTTTCATGGCCCAGGCAAGCCTCTTTGTCTTATTCTGACATCTTAGCAATGGCTTTCTTGCTGCAACTCATCCTGTCAAACCTGCAGCTCGAAGTCTTCTCTTCACAGTTGAAACTGAGACTTGCTTACTACGACCACTATTAAGCTGTGCTTGAAGCTGTTGTCCTGTGAACTGCCTATCACGCAGGCTGTTAACTCTCAGAAACTTGTCCTCTGATTCAGTTGTGGCTTTGGGTTTGCCAGACTTCTTCCTGTCAGAGTTTGCCCCAGTTTCTGAGTGCCTTTTGATGGTGAAGGAAACTGTGCTCACTGACACTTGACTTTCTTTGCAATTTCTCTGTGGGAAAGACCTACATTTTTAAGTGTTATGATGGTCTGTCTCTCTTCCATTGTTAGTTGCCTTTTTCTCACAATACTGTTCAACTGATGCTCATGAGGGTATGGTACCACAGTGTGTTCCAACACTGCTTTTATGCAGACAGAGGGGGTTGTAAGTAATCTAGAAAAGTTGGAACACCTGTAGGAATTAGTAGCACCAGCTTTCAAGTCTTGATCAACCTCCATTGCTGCAGAACAGCTTTAAACTGTTAACCCATTTTGTGTTCCCTGAACAACTCTATGCGAAGGAGATGTGTTGCACTGCATGAGGCAAATGGTGGTCACACCAGATACTGACTAGTTTTCGGACTATATATATATATGACCATCTGCCTAATATCCCCCTTTTGCTGCCAAAACTGTCAGGAGTTGATGCCTTCACTGGTGCAGAATCCAGACCCAAATGCAGGGATAACATGAAAAGTGGTTATTTTATTAATAAATAACAAAAACTACAGAGACAATGAAAACACTAGGGAAAACTAGGCAGATAAGAACAAACTAACAAACACAAACAGAAAGCAGGAGGCAAAAATTAGTAGGTAAAGACAAGGACTCAACAAACACAAACACAAGGCAGCAGGGATAAATAGGAAAGGTAATCTTTGAAACGTAAGGAACAGGTGTCCTTTAAGTCCTGAAAGTTGTGAGGTGGAGCCTCCATGGATCGGACTTGTTTGTTCAGCACATCCCACAGATGCTTGATTAAATTGAGATCTGGGGAATTTGGAGGCCAAGTCACCTCAGACTTGTTGTTGTGCTCATCAAACCATTCCTGCACCATTTTCGCTTTTTGGCACTGTGCATAATCCTGCTGAAAGAGGCCACAGCCATCGGGGAATACCGTTTCCATGAAAGGGTGTACATGGTGTGCAACAATGCTTAGGTAAGTGGTACGTGTCAAAGTAACATCCACATGGATGGCAGGACCCAAGGTTTCCCAGCAGAACATTGCCCAAAGCATGACACTGCCTCCTCCAGCTTGCCATCTTCTCAATGGGTGTCCTGGTGCCATGTGTTCCCCAGGTAAGCGACGCACACATACCCGGCCATCCACAGGTAAATGTAAAAGAAAACGTGATTCATCAGACCAGGCCACCTTCTTTCATTGCCCATTGTTGGCACTTTTTGTGGTGCACAGGATCAGCATGGGCACCCTGACTGGTCTGTGGCTATTCAGCCTCATACACAACAAACTGTGATGCACTGTGTACTCTGACACCTTTCTGTCAGAACCAGCATTAACTTCTTAAGCAATTTGAGCAACAGTAGCTCGTCTGTTGGATCTTATCACATGGGCCAGCCTTCGCTCCTCACGAGCATCAATGAGCCTTGGCCACCCATGACCCTGTCTCCGGTTCACCACTGTTCCTTCCTTGGACCACTTTTAATAGATACTGACCACTGCAGACTGGGAACTCCCCACAAGAGCTGCAGTTTTGGAGATGCTCTGATCCAGTCGTCCAACCATCACAATTTGGCCCTTGTCAGACTCGCTCAAATCCTTACGCTTGTCCATTTTTCCTGCTTCCAACACATCAACTTATGTTCACTTACTGCCTAATATATCCCACCCACTAACAGGTGACATGATGAGGAGATAATCAGTGGTATTCACTTCACCTGTCACTGCTCACAATGTTATGCCTTCATTTGTTAATAAAAATTAATTTTATTTATTTATTTATTTATTAAACAGGAGTCATTGCTCCATCAGAATGCACCATACTCTCACTGCTGCAGCTGCAGCACAGTACAAAATGATCCGCAGCCTTCACTGAACCTACAAGCCACACCTACCTACAACCTATAAAAGCCACAACTCCTTAACAGGAACTAAAAAAAAAACAGTTTAATAAAACTAAAACAGACACCCAGCCTGTTTCACCTGAAATGAAACACACGGAGGCCACACCTTCTTCAGTGGAACTGACATTCAAAGGCCAGACTTCCTTTACTAGGACTGATACACACAAAAGCCACACCTTCTGTAGTAGAACTGACACACACCAAGGCAATGCTTCCTTCAGTTGGGCTGATACACACAAAGGCCAGGGCTCCTTAAATGAAACACACAGAGGCCACTCCTCCCCCAGATGCTGTTGTGTGTGGCATCTTTCTAAATTCTACATCTGTACATGTTTCATAGTATTAATAATATTTAACTTTCCTTTACCACTGTACTGTATACCATACACAGGTTTAAAATCATACCTGATGTCCCTCTATCACATGTCCTTTAATCACACACAGCGCATCATACAGGCTCAGTCCCGTCAAGTCTCCATCTCCAAGCCCCATAATATCACACAGGACCAGAGCAGTGGGACCAGAGTCTGATTTCTCTCCACTCCGTCTGATGGGGAATGACTGGAGCTGTGAGACAGGACATTTTATTGTAACATTTTATTTTCTCAATCAATAAATATGTTGAATTCTGAATTCTGATTGGTCCAATATTGATTAATTATCTACAACTGCAGCTCTGACAGTAGTGCAGATGCAAATCACAGCTTTAATTCACTCATCAATTCACTCATTCTAATGCATTATTGTTCGTGTCGCTCATTTATGCTCTTCAAGAGAAAATAGAGAGGCTGCTGAGAGAATGACTCTTTAAGTAAGAACAGGAAATAACTTTTTAGCACGTATGCCATAACATTAAATACATTTGTACAGACTATGACATTTGTAAAACTATGACATATTTGCTTTGTAATAAATTTGTAATACTTTGTAAAACTTTGTAATAAAAATAAGTTGTGCTAAAGTATATTTTATTTTATTTCATTAGTTTTGCTACTTGTTACCTCATTAATGATCTCATTAATCTGTCAGTGTTTTGAGAAATATTGTATGAATATTTACCACAATCCTTAGCCATGTCTCTCTAATTTTTAGTCTTGTCTGTCTAATATCCATCCTCATTTTCAGCCCCATTTCATCATGGATGTTTTTTTATATCCACTATCCACGTTTTTAATAACCACTTACAAAACAAAAGTCTGCTTTGTTTTTGTCAAGCTGTGTCATGACCCCCACCAGGTATATTAACAATTCTTTAATCATCTCTAATAAATGAATTTCCATGATACAATTTCTTTTTTGTCATCTTTACCCTTTTTGTGAAGCTTGCAGAAGCAGATGAGCCCACCATAGCCCGGTTAAGGACACGTCCAGAAAAAACTGACTGCACAGAGCTAATGAAACTGGATTTTCCTGCAGCAACAGGACCCAGAAGCAGGACTCTGGCCTCGGAAGCGGCCCCCCTGGCCGGTGTGTATGACTCGACCTTCTCCATCAGTTCCTCCCTGGATCTTTTAGCACAATATATAACACGACTTGTATACTCTGTGTCCATGAGTATTACACATAAGTATGTAGAAAACCTGCTGGAATACTGACTCTGAGGTCCAGTTCACTGATCTCCATGGAGTGTCAAGTAGCTGTAAAGCTGGACACAAATTTGCACAGTGAGTTAGTAATGCAACATGGAACAACTACAGGACATACTGCTATAGGAAAATAATCAACAACAGTGCAATGTGAACTATATGATTTTATAGTAATAGTAATTTATAGGGACTGTCCATAGAAAAATAGTCAATTTCAGGGTGGCAAACATGACTGTATTTTATTTCTTACCTATGCATGTGTTTGTGAAGAGCCCTTTGTTCTGCTTGTTGTCCTTCTTACTTGCTAAAGCTGCCTCATTTTTGATAAGTAACAGCATATACAAAACAGGTGAAAAGATTAACATGCCATCAAAGATTTCACACTGGGGTGGATAAAAGAACTTTAATATAAATCATAATTATATAATTAAATGGAAATATTTAGTCACAAAATGGAAAGTGTAATGCTTTTAGCTATACCGAGTAATAGCATTAAATGAAATATTAATACCACAGAGCTGTAGAGTTCTAGCTAGTGATTGGTCAGAATGTGTGGATTGTACAGGTGTACAGGTTTATATTAACGCACTCATCTATACATGTAACCGCTCATTCACAGGTAAAGTGCACACTCCATGTTAATGTTTTGAACAAAGACAAATGTGTAACCATTCATATGGTGATGTCTTCTGTCAGAAGAGTTTATTTAAAATGTATGGACGGGGTCAGGGTCAGCACATTGTACCAGGTTATCAAATTCAAGCGAGAGGAAAAAGAGAGACCACTGAGGGATTGATATTGCAAAAGCATAAGCGAGAACAGAACTAACAGGAATTAATTTAATTGCAAATGAACAAAATGTATCATTGTAATCTTTGTCAAATTGCTGTGGTTAAAGAGGAATAAAACACTGAGGAAAGTGCTGTTTTAGGAAGATAATTACCTCTGGGGTTGTAACAATAAATCTGTTTCGTCAATTTAGCTTTAAAATAATAATAATAATAATAATAATAATAATAATAATGCATGTTAAACATCTGTAATTAAATTATTTTTATAAGATGTGTGTATGCATAAATTTGGTTATGACAAGCGAGAAGTGCAAAACAATATAACAAATCCAAAAACAAAATAACAAATCAGAAAACACAATAACAATTCAGACAATTCGGAAAAGAGAGGTATAGTTTGTGAATAGAATTATTTTTGGAGGAATTCTGATTCTGATTGGAGGAGGCATCTGTCACTCAAGATATACAGGCAGTACAGCAGGCTGGGGCAGTGGAAAGTTGATTCACATTTGTATGAACGCAGTTCTGTGCTTATAACGCTCTTTACATCGTTTAATCTGGAATAGTTTGGTCTTCGAAACGTGTTCTTTAGGTGTTTTTAGAAATTGCAAACTAAACTTTAGCTCATGATACTCTATCAGTATATCCAAAATCATTTCATATGAATATCCTTCCTCAAAGTAGCCTTGAATGAATTCCATTTTCTTACAAACATAAATATATATGTTTATTTTAAAGTCATTAGAAATCATTCAAAAAAATGATTTCAAGTGAATGCAGAACTCCACACATCTCGGCCACCGTAGAATTTTAATAAAACACGGTATATAATACAAGAAAATGTTCAATATACAATTGCAGGTGCTGTTTAAGACTGGATCTGTATTATATTCTCTTTAAATGACAAATGCAAGTGAAAAAACAGTAGGCAAATTTATAAAATATAATGTACAACAAATAAAAACCTTACGTCGAACACTGGGGAGAGTCGATGGCGTCTCGGTTGCTTCTTTTGCTTGATTAAAAACAGCTGCAAAGAAATAAGAGCAAATGTGATAACTGACCACATGGTGAAATCTTTTTAGATGTACGCGTAACATTGAAGAAGACTGCATTGTAAGCCATTTGTGAGTCTACCAACTATACAAATGTATATTGTTTAGCTTGGTAGCTAAACACATTCACTCCTGTATTTGTATTTGAATAATCCACATCACCTGTTAAACAGAAAGAGAAATTCTTCTAATTTCTGGATCATCCTTTTTTCTTTATTTTTACATACTTTTTTATTTTTGTGATGACACAGTCTCGATGGTATTACCTGTGGTACCGTGCTAACCGTTTCAGTGAGACATGTACAAGTGAAAAACTTACAAAATATAATGCACAACAGATAAAAACAAGCTAAAAACCTACAAAATATAATGTACAACAAATAAAAACCTTACGTCGAACACTGGGGAGAGTCGATGGCGTCTCGGTTGCTTCTTTTGCTTGATTAAAAACAGCTGCAAAGAAATAAGAGCAAATGTGATAACTGACCACATGGTGAAATCTTTTTAGATGTACGCGTAACATTGAAGAAGACTGCATTGTAAGCCATTTGTGAGTCTACCAACTATACAAATGTATATTGTTTAGCTTGGTAGCTAAACACATTCACTCCTGTATTTGTATTTGAATAATCCACATCACCTGTTAAACAGAAAGAGAAATTCTTCTAATTTCTGGATCATCCTTTTTTCTTTATTTTTACATACTTTTTTATTTTTGTGATGACACAGTCTCGATGGTATTACCTGTGGTACCGTGCTAACCGTTTCAGTGAGACATGTACAAGTGAAAAACTTACAAAATATAATGCACAACAGATAAAAACAAGCTAAAAACCTACAAAATATAATGTACAACAAATAAAAACCTTACGTCGAACACTGGGGAGAGTCGATGGCGTCTCGGTTGCTTCTTTTGCTTGATTAAAAACAGCTGCAAAGAAATAAGAGCAAATGTGATAACTGACCACATGGTGAAATCTTTTTAGATGTACGCGTAACATTGAAGAAGACTGCATTGTAAGCCATTTGTGAGTCTACCAACTATACTAATGTATATTGTTTAGCTTGGTAGCTAAACACATTCACTCCTGTATTTGTATTTGAATAATCCACATCACCTGTTAAACAGAAAGAGAAATTCTTCTAATTTCTGGATCATCCTTTTTTCTTTATTTTTACATACTTTTTTATTTTTGTGATGACACAGTCTCGATGGTATTACCTGTGGTACCGTGCTAACCGTTTCAGTGAGACATGTACAAGTGAAAAACTTACAAAATAGAATGCACAACAGATAAAAACAAGCTAAAAACCTACAAAATATAATGTACAACAAATAAAAACCTTACATCCAAAACTGAATCTAGATGATGGCACCTCGTTTGCTTCTGCTGCTTGATTCAGTCCTCCAAATTTGATTGTAGCCTTTTCCATGATTTACACCAACCTTTCTAGAAAATGTACAAGAAAAAAACACTTAATGTTTAAACCATACAGTGAAGTAAATAAAGGCAAATCTTGGGGAATTGCTACTCCAACACTGCTGCAATGGTGAGTAAAAGTAAAGATTAGAAATGTACAATACCCTGCGAAACGTCTCAGAAAAATGTTAAAGTCCAAGCTAGAACCAAAAGTGAAGTCTCACAGGTGGAGTGAAGAAACGAAACTGAATCTCTGTGCTTGATATCCTGCACAGTGTGTCAACATTAAGCGACTTAACCACGCCCACTTTTAAGTTAGGCGCTTGTGATTGGACACCGATCCTCTGCCTTTTAACTGAAATGCAGTTTCCTGAAAGCATAAAATGGTGAAACTTCTCCATGCAAAATTCTCTCTCTCTCTCTCTCTCTCTCTCAGTTGTCAGTGAAGGGAGTGTCTGTGAGAAAAGCAAATGTATGTAGAAAAGCAAAACCGAAATCCTCCCCTAGACCTGTTCCATCCAGCAGAGGGCGCTAAATGGACTAAAGTTAGATAAAGCGTCAAGAAAAATGACTTATTCACCCAATTGAAACCATTTTATATCACAGCATTGTCAAATTATTCATATGAGAAGACGTAGATTGTTTTTCTATTATTCAGCTCAGTTTATTAACACACTCATTCTATTATGATTTCTCTAGTAACAGCTATTTCACAGGAACTGGTACAGCAGATGCGGCATATAATCTAAGCACAAAAATTCAAGTCCAAGCTAGAACCAAAAGTGAAGTCTCACAGGTGGAGTGAAGAAACGAAACTGAATCTCTGTGCTTGATATCCTGCACAGTGTGTCAACGTTAAGCGACTTAACCACGCCCACTTTTAGTTAGGCGCTTGTGATTGGACACCGATCCTCTGCCTTTTAACTGAAATGCAGTTTCCTGAAAGCATAAAATGGTGAAACTTCTCCATGCAAAATTCTCTCTCTCTCTCTCTCTCTCTCTCTCTCTCTCTCGCTCACACACACACACTCTCTCTCTCTCTCTCTCTCACACACACATACACACACACATTCTCTCTCTCTATCTATCTATCTATCTATCTATCTATCTATCTATCTATCTATCTATCTGTCTATCTCTCTCTCTCTCTCTCTCACACACACACACACTCTCTCTCTCTATCTCTCTCTCACACACACACACACACACACTCTCTCTCTCTCTCTCTCTCACACACACACACACTCTCTCTCTCTCTATCTCTCTCTCTCACACACACCACACATTCTCTCTCTCTCACACACACACACACACTCTCTCTCTCTCTATCTCTCTCTCTCACACACACACACACACATTCTCTCTCTCTCTCTCTCTCTCTCTCTCTCTATCTCTCTCACACACACACACACACTCTCTCTCTCACACACACACACACTCTCTCTCTCTCTCTCTCTCTCTCACACACACACACACACACACACACTCTCTCTCTCTCTCTCTCTCTCTCTCTCACACACACACACTCTCTCTCTCTCTCTCTCTCTCTCTCTCTCAGTTGTCAGTGAAGGGAGTGTCTGTGAGAAAAGCAAATGTGTAGAAAAGCAAAACCGAAATCCTCCCCTAGACCTGTTCCATCCAGCAGAGGGCGCTAAATGGACTAAAGTTAGATAAAGCGTCAAGAAAAATGACTTATTCACCAAATTGAAACCATTTTATATCACAGCATTGTCAAATTATTCATATGAGAAGACGTAGATTGTTTTTCTATTATTCAGCTCAGTTTATTAACACACTCATTCTATTATGATTTCTCTAGTAACAGCTATTTCACAGGAACTGGTACAGCAGATATTGCATATAATCTAAGCACAAAAATAGAAAGAATGAAGAAATAAAGGTAAAAAAATTAATAAAAAGAAATCAGAGCAAAATAGGTAACTGATGATATGGAGATTTTTCTATGTTGCCAAAGGTTTTGAGACACCCCTCTAAATCATTGAATTCAGGTGTTGTTTTTCAGGGGTTGGGCTTGGCCTCTTAGTTCCAGTGAAAGGAACTCTTAATGAATCAGCAGACCAAGACATTTTGGACAATTTCATTCTCCCAACTTTGTGGAAACAGTTTAGGGATGACCCCTTCCTGTTCCAACATGACTGCACACCAGTGTAAAAAGCAAGGACCATAAAGACATGGATGAGTGAGTTTGGTGTGGAGGAACTTGAGTGAGTCCTGACCTCAACCTGACAGAACACCTTTGGGATGAATTAGAGTGGAGACTGTGAGCCAGACTTTCTTGTCCAACATCACTGCCTGACCTTCTAGAGGAATGATCAAAATTTCCATAAACACACCTCTAAACCTTCCCAGAAGGGTTGAAACTGTTATAGTTACAAAGGGCGGGCCAACTCCATATTAAATTAATGTGCATGTAAAGGCAGACGTCCCAGTTTTGGAGTGGCTCGCAGCCTCTGCTCTAATTCATCCCGAAGGTGTTATATCAGGTTGAAGTCAGTCAAGTTCCTCCACACCAAACTCGCTCATCCTATGTGCACTGATGCACAGTCATGTTGGAACAGGAAGGGGTCAACCCCAAACCGTCTCTGAGTCTACCAACAGTCTACCAACTTGTCTCTGTAACATGACAAGCTGTCAGAGAAAAAGTAACAGAGGTTAGTGAGGAAACTACTTTTACAGCTCACTAATGTGGCAGAAATGTATATTTTAGCTTTTTCACTCAACCCTGCTAACTAAACACATTCACCCCTGTAAGGTATTTGGAATATTCCACATCACATGTTGAACAGAAAGTGGAATCCTTCTAATTCCTGGATCATACTTTTAATTATTGTGTTATTGACCAAGGACATCATTTTAAAAGTGCAACCCAATTGTCCAGAATATAGATTTTCTGAAGTAAATTAGAATGTCCTTAATGTCCTCATGCTAATTCTATGCTAAAAAGTCTCAACCCTGTCAAGCAAGATTTCATCGATTCATAGAATGTATTTTTAACGCAAAAATATTTTTAAAAAGAATGTTTTTAAAAAACATTTTCACCCTGCCTTTCATTACACACCTCCTACCTTATTGGTCACCTCGCATATACCATGTGTTTAACATCTTCTAACCTTCATCAGGGTTAGTTTCTGATTGGCTGAACTTGGTTTGCAAACATGTTTATAAATCCAGCAATGACACCATTAATACCTGATCTACTTAAAAAAATATGTATATGCAACACCTTTATTTATTTATGTATTTATCTCTCTATGCATCTGGAAACATTTTGGGAATGTTACTGTGCTGTTACAGCTGTAGGACACATGCCTGGTCTTTAAGACATCTGAAATGACTTGGACTCATTTATACTTGGATGTGTCTTGATCTTGGCCACTGTTCTCGATAAATATGGTCTTTGGTCTCAACCTCCTATAAGACTCTGTCTTGGTCATGGACATTTGGCATTTGTACTTGGAACTGTCTTGCTCTTGGGTATTGGTCTCACTTGAGCGATTGTATGTTAGTGTGGACTGAAATGTGTGACCACATGCCAACTGGATGAAGCCAACTAGCTGACGCAAAGACTTGTCCTCAAAAGGTTTTTGGCCTCAATTTTGACTCACTGTCTCATTCTCATTTAGTCCTGGTCTATGAGTTGACAGTAAGCTTGTTACAGCATAATATTAACAATAAAGCAACACCTCCATATTGTAACACCTGTAAAGTTCAGTTCCCTTGATTTAAAACACTAGGCTTTAATACTCAGATACAAATGATTAAATCAGATGCGATACCTACATTACAATGAAGAAATGATAAATAAAGGAGAAACAAGAAAAGTTTAAATAGTGCAGACTGCTTTAATGCAAATGGATTTTCACTCACACATGACCCAGTTTGCAAATATGCAAATCATGAATCTGAAGCATTTGATTTGTCCAGCCAACTTGGATGTGATAGTGTTTAAGGCTTGTGGACTTGATTTAGTGGCTTGTAATTCAACATCACACACACTGGGGGAAAAAAAAATGTCAAGCTGTCGGATTTGCAAGTTTCTACTTAGGATGCTCAATGTGTCCGCATTCACGCCTCGTAGTTCTCCATTAACCATCACTCCATTAATAAACCAGGTATCTTTTACAACACACACCATTTTCCCTTAATGATGCACCAAATGGTACACAAGCACAAAAAAAACACTGTTAAAAGAAATGAATCCCAGCTTTAGTTTTTAACACTGCAAAATCTCAGTTCTGTAAATATTACGGGGTTCTTGGTGTTTTATTTTTCTGAATGAAAGAGCAATCAACCCTGAATGTCATTCAAATAAATCTTTATAATTGACACCTGATAAATCATGGTGTCAAAGATTCGTTTTTAATAAATTTTGGTTTAAACTTCCTTCATTGCAATGTTGGTGTTTTCACGGTACTTCACCTGCTGATGGTGGTACATTAGTCCTCACTTCATCTCTACCTAAAAAAAAAAAAAAAAAAGCCATGCAATAGCAACCACATTTTAATCCTTCAGTCTGTTCAGTTCTCTTAACTCTTCACCTGTACACTCTGCTCAAACATATCTGCATAGAAAGCTTCAAATTTCATGCTCATACCACCATCGATGCCATTACACTCATTATGTCATAGACCACTAACTAACCAAGCTGAGTCAGGTCTTTTACCGTAACTCAGCAACACTGTGTCTGCTTTGCCACTTTGTTCTTTCCATGAGCTTTGAACGTCCAATGCAAAAATAAACCATGTCTCAGCTGGCTGATTACAAATTGGGTAAAGTGTTCATTTTGTACATTTTATTTTTGGAATAAAGAAATCTTTTAAAATGTTGAAAAAGCTCCAAGTAACTTCATCATACTACATCCGGATCCAAAAATCTGAAATTTTGAATCCAGGAAACAGTAATTCACAGATTCTTTGAGTTAGTGTCTCCTTAGCATGCATCAAAACACAACATGTTTCTGAATTGTAAAAAACAAAACAAAAAATAAACAACAACAACAAATAATAATAATAATAAAAATATACAGGATGGTTTTGTAAAAGAATTGGCTCACAGTGTACCGTCACTACATAAAATTAGTCCTACTACACTTATACTGCATTCAACTCAGAAATAGGAAGTCTAAACTTGGAATTGTGTAATATTGCGGAATTAGCTTGGTGTGTTCAAAATACAACGTGGGGAAAAATGTGTGTTTTGTTAGCAACACCCAGCTAACTCTACAACAGAAATTGATCATGTGTTTAATATTGTGCATTTAGCTCCTCAAGACATCAGACTATACGGTCCGCCTTGCATATTTGATTGTCTATTTTGATGAATTTAAAGTAGTATAAAATCTTCTAAATAAGTGGTATGCTTATTTACTGTTGAAATGACGTCTCATGGCTAGTTGAGAAGACCTTCCTGACATTCTAAATAGGAATTCCAAATAAGGAGGCGTTTTCTTTGGTTTTTCTTTCTGGGTATGAGGCTGCAAATTCTAAGTTACAGGCTGTAGTTGAATGCAGTATAAATAAACGACTGCAGTAAACAAGAAATTACTAAACACTGGTGCTTGTGTGTGGTGCATGATTACTATCAACAACAAATGTGAAAATTCAACAAAAACTGACATCAAACTGTCTAACCATGCAAATGTGATTTCAACTCTACAGAGGAATCAATCATTACAGTTGAGGAAAACAGGCGAAACATGACAAAATATTTGCTGGGTTATAACAAATGTCCAAAACAAAACGTTTGTCATTAAGAGATAATTAAAAATAACTCCGTGGGATCGGCATGATGACCATCTAGCCTTCTCCCGTCCATCACAAAGTCCACTGGTGTTTTGTGTTTCCCTGTTTGTGCTGAAAATCCAAACTGTGCAACCATGCAAAACAACAGACTGTAGTAATTAAGGAAATAAGAAACATGATCTTACCATGATCTATAAAGTCTATACAGCTTGAGACTGTTAAAACAATCAATATTTCACCAGAAAAAAAAAAATCAACCCCCCCCCCCCAAACTTTTGTTTACTCCTTTTGTTCACACAAGATCTATAGCATACTACCATCAGCTTCTGTAAATCTTCATTAATGGAGATTCACAGTTTTTTTTAGCTAATTCTCAGAGCTTATGCTAATTAATGCATATCTTTAAAGAAAAAAAAATCTATCAACGTTACATCTGAATTGGCCTAATTAGCCTAAATGATTTAAATAGGAGTGATTTCTTCGCAGGATTTTTTCCCCCCACTTCCCATTCAAAATTCCACTTTGCAGGCAGGGAATGTTTCATCCTGCATGGCTACGGTACTGTTGCTTCCCAACACGGTTATCGCTAGCTCTTTTTGTCTTTCATGCGTCTCTTGGTACCAGTCGTGCATCGTGAGCGAATCAAACGTGGGGATCAGAGTGACCTGAAAAAGAGGAGTAGTTTGAATAAGATTCAGTAAATTGGCCAAATGTTTAGCCTGTCAGACATGAAGCAGGAAAAGTTTCAATAATTTAGTTTTAAACATTATTTCTTTATTAGACACAATAATTCAACATTACTAAAGCTAAATAGCTCTATAGACAACATGCTAATGCTAGCTAGGCAGTTTGCCAGTGAGACTGATCAAGCTTTGTGAACTTAATCAAAAGACATGGTTAATCTAGTTATTGTTTGACTTAGCCTTTAACCATGCCCACATAAACATGGTGGCACATAAATGCACACTATATAAGCTTTATAACAGACCTGTATTTCTGGCCAGGCCGCCTTTCCTTCTAAAAGAGATTCAAGGATGGGTCTCATGACTGAGTCCTTATACGATTCTTCCCCACTTATTATATAGCAGGAGGAGCGCACACGACGGAAAAATTCCACGTCAACTGAAGACGCTGCAAAGCCAGAGGGTAGGTATGCAAAGTCCAGATAAACTGATGGAGCACTTGACTTGTTACCCACTGGACCTGTAAAGAGAGAAGATGCTGATGATGTTTTGAGTTTGACCATTTACAGAACTTTATAACCAAGTTCCTTGATTAGTTCCTGGACATTCTTACTTTCCTGGACATCCAACTCCTCACAGAGTTTCAAGCATTTTAGTTTCACCCCTTGTTTCAATATTTATACTGGTTAATTTTTTCATCGAAATAAACGTAATATTTTAATCAAAATAAACATCTCAAGGTTAAGGGTCTTGCTCAAGGACCCAACACTGGCAAATTAGTAGTGCTTCGATTTCAATTCACAATCCTCTGATCATTAACCCAAAGCCTTAACACCCCTGAGCCACCATTTCCTCTAGTGTTTAGAGTCAATGGGAAATGCTTAAATAATCAGAAGTAGGAAATGCTGAAAACACTGCAGGGAAGCTGGAGGATGTCAAGGACTGTTCTATTTGATCAGCATCCCGAAACCTGACCCATACTGTGAACTAAAATAGTAGTGGTACACACCTGATTGTAGTTTTGCACTTCCTGACATTGGTCTCACGTTACTTATGGTACTACGTGACGCAGGCTTTGTATCCAAGCTTGACGAAGACCTAACTGAACCGCTCGTTGTTGCCTGAGAACCGGCCTTTGTCTTGCTACTTTGTGCTGAAGGATTTGCAGCTGCCATTTTTTGTGTGCCAGAAGTTGCTGGTTTTTTAGCCTTCAGAGCTACATTCTTTGAAGACTTGACTTGGGAATCAGCTTCAGGGTCTACCATGCAGGCGCCAGGCTGAGGTGGGAGGGGGGGCAAGTCTTTCATTGGTGCTGGAGGGGGATCTGGAGAGGAATGTGCAGTGTCCATGTGAAACGAGTGACTGCTGGGATGATCGTGTGGGTGATGGGGTGGAAAAAGGTCAGCGGACTCCTCATCAGACTCCAGGTCTTCGCTAATTGAAGGACACTCTCCTGTCGCTGGCGGGACATCAGAGTCTGAGACTGTAGGAAGGGAGTCACTGACAGAGGTTGGCGTTGTCTCTTGGCCTTGTGAAGAGTAACAAACACTGTTGTTGCACTGTGAAGGTGATTTAGCAGGTTCTTGAGACTGGTCACTCTCGGGTGAGTAGTTGTGAGCACCTGGGCTAGGTAACCCTGTTTGGTTTTCTGGAGATTTGTGATGCTCAAATTCACAAGGAGACACCAAACAAAGGTCAACATCATGAGGTGGAATATCAGAGCAAAGAGCCTGTGGGCCAGAGAGATGCTTCTCAGGCCCGTTATAGTTCTGGTCACCATTACAGAATGTCCTTAAAGGTAATGACATATGTGCTTTTGAATCTTGTTCACTGGTGTACTCGCTGTCTTCTGTATGACCAACAGGGGGAATGACTTGCTCGAAAGAAACTGATAAAGAATTGTCAACTTCAGTTGAATGTGGAGAACCTTCCTCAGCAGGCAGGGACGTGACTGTGGATGATGCATCTGGGAGTATGTCCTTTAAAGATGTGGAATTGGCGGTCACATGACTTTTTAAGCTAACTCCCTCATGAGTATCTTCAGGACCAGTACCTGGATGATCATTTTCAGGAGTTTGACAGAAAGATGCCTGTCCTGCAGTGTTTGCAGGAGAGACCATTTCAAGGACTCCACAGTCCACTGGTGTGAGATCAAAATTGACACTCTTCTCATTTTTTGGAGTCTTTGCTAATGGTGAAGGAGATCCCAAAGTAGTATTTGAGGCAGATAGAGTCTCTGTACATCGAAATTTCTCTGGGGTTTCAGGCAAGTCTGTTCCACTTTGCGCTCCATTTAACTGATGTTGATCTTTTTCAGCTTGCTCAGTACATTTAGCTGCAGAACCTAAACAATTCCCTTCTTCATCCAATACTCTATTTTCCAATTTTACCTTCTCAACATTTGCAGCAGTATCCTCAGATGACTTCTGATCAGAGTTTGGTTTCAGACTGTGCTCTTCATGATTCTCTAGTTTAGACTTCATTCCTTTATTTAAAGTGTCCTTTTTAGTGATGGTTGAGTCTTTCCTTAATGACCCATTCTTGGCTGTTGATTTCCTTGCTTCAGAAGAAGCACTTCCAGATGCTTTCTTTGGGTCCTTAACAACTGGCTTAGTTATCGTTTTTTTCTCCTCCAGTTTAACCTCCTTCTTAATCTCCTTCTTAATTTCAGGTTTCAAATCTTTTTTAGGTTTCGATCCTAAGTCTTTTTTCATGGGTTCCTTCTTTTTCTCAACATTTTCATCTTTCTTAGAAAGACTTGTTGAGGGTCGTTCCTCTTTCTTCTTTACTTCTTTTTTCTCCTCTTTTACAGGATCCTTTTTAACCAGTTGCTTTTCAGGCTTAGAGAGTCTCTGTTTCACGTCATCTTTCGGCTTCGGTTTTTCTTCCCCTTCTTTACACTCTTTTTGGCTGGTTTCACTTACAGATTTGGCTTTCACTTTAGTGTCTTGTTTCTTTATGTCAACTTTGCTTACCTTGTCTTTGACAAGCGAGGCACTCCCAGGTCTTGAGTCTCTGGTGAGAGACTTAAGGCTCTCTTTGCTCTCTGCACGCTTTGGTTGCTTATCAGGTTTAGATGCTTCACGATCCTGTAAACTCACCACTGGATGCTTAAGGAAGTCTAGATGTTTCAACCTCTCCAAACCATCAAATATCTTTGCCTGTGGCGTGCAACCAGGAAAGAGAGCACGAACAATTTTTTCCTGAGGGCTAGCAGGATGCCATACCAACAGTGCACATATTGAAACCAGGCAGGTTAAAGGAATCTCTGAAGCCTTCACACCGGAGGCACTACTGGGCCACTTCTGCATAAAAGTTTCGAGTTCTTTACTACCTTTGACTGGATTAAGAACATAAAGTTCCAATCGGCCGACGCCCATCTTCTGAAAGAGGATTAATGGTTCGATGTTTGGACCGTTAGGACGACTGAGCGATTCTGGAGAGATAGATAACTTTTCTAGATGTTGTAGTGTAAGTGAAACCTGATCACAGCCACGCAAGACCTTAGGATCACCTTGGAGTGTCTTAAGTCTTTCAGGAGCATTAAGGAACACAACCCCGATTTCTGGAGATATCAAGTTCCTTTGCCAGTCTTCATTGCTCTGGGATCCAGATGAATCCTCTTCTTCCTGCTCTGCCGATTTTCTCCGGAGGAAGCTGTTCATACCTGGCAAGTTATCCGCACCAATGTGTGTCATCAATATGGAGTCCACTCTGTCCAAATGTCTCACCAGTTTCCAAAAACAAGACCGTGGATTAGACCCACCGTTGACCAACACGTTAAATCCATTCACAGCAAAGAAGGCAGAGTCTCCTCTACCACCAGGAAACACGTAGCAGCAAGGACGGGACAGTTTTAGAAAGCCAACTGTACTAGGAGGCTCAAGGAGCTCAAAAGCCAACCGAGGTTCAAGAGACTCAGAAAGATACTCCGTAAACTCCTGCAGACCTTCCATCTCCGGCAACACTGATGGGGGGTTGATCTTGATTTCAATAAAGTCTTGCAAATTGTGCTTCTCCAACATAGAGCTCTTCCACGCTCCAGACATGGGGCAACTCAGCGTGAGGCTTGCTTTGTGTGAAGGGTCTGCTGAGCTCAACATCTCACCGATCTGCATTATATAAACAAATAAATAAGTTAGACGGCGTGGCAATTTTCACACTGGGGTATTAAGATATGGACATTATTTCCAGTTCCTCACCTCGTCATGAGCAAATATCTGAATGAAGTCATTAAGTGAAAAGCAACCAGTTTGTAATACAAGGTCACCAGTGTCTTCCACACACTGTCCAGCCAGAATCAGCAGCTTGTGACGAGACACGTCGGTAATAAGCCGACGGACCTTTGAAATAAAAACAGGAAACATAAACTGAGGTTTACTGAGGAACTCACCATACAATATAATGCCACACTAACAACAACTAAATTATTATTATTTTTTACATAATTGTGTAGTGGTCTGGGAAAACCCTTTTCATGTTTTCTAATGTATACGGTCCTGAAACAAAACATGTTTATGTAATGCTTGGATCTCGACCAGCTTGGATCACAGAAACATCTGATCATTTTCCCAGACTTCCAGAAAATGTGTAAAATGAGAATGTCAACAGGATGTGGAAAAATGATGTTTACACTTCAATTAGCTGAACTCTATACAAGTAAACAGAATTCTCTGAGAATTAGAGAATCATTGTACCATGTACCATTATTTCATGAATTTCCAACAGGGATTAAGAAAGTGCTCAATCTAACCATTTCATACAAAGCAACTTTGTAATGCTTGTTAATTAAAAAATCCTTATAATGATGAAACACAACACACACAAAGAATAGCTGATGTCTGACCTCTAAACACACCAAACTGTGGGATGGGTTTACAACCACTTGCGTCTCCAGAACATCTCCATTGTGCTGCAGTGTCCTCTGGCCTGCAAGGAGAGAGCAAGGGTAAGCGTGGGGGAAATTCACTGACTAATCGATTATCAACCTTAAGTGAGAGCAGACATGCTTCCAGTATTGTACACAAATAATATATTGATTTCATTAATGAATGAAAATCTAATCAAGTACAGAGATGCAACATCACTTATATATGTTTATGTCAAGGGGGACAACAGGCTATGTTTATATTGCTGGAAACTTAAAATTAAACCAAGCTGTGTCCTGAATAACCTCCTTATGGAGAATGGTTTTAACCTTGATTGTGTTTAGATTGTAATTTCGTCCCCTCTATTGTGAAACAAACCACTTTAGGAATGCACATCAGCACTTGGAGGAAAAACACTAGAGCTTTACAAGATAGAACCAGTTTCCTCATTTAACCAGCCTCCTAAGGCTCTAAAGAATGCAAATAAACAGTTATAGATGAGAAACATTTCCCTTAATGATGTCTTTATAACCAAAAGGGAAAATGCTGAAAGCGAAAGTAATAACAGCAACCATGTTCTGTCTTAACACATCAGACAATACTTAAATACTATCCTTCCTTCTTCCATTACACCTCATTTTATACCACAGCTCTGTCGAATTTTCTAGAACAGCGGCTCGGGCAGTAATGTGACTACAAATGACAGGTATACATATAATGCATTGGTTTTAGTATTTTATAATATTTAGTAGTAATAGTAATGGCTCATTCACATGGAATTTATATACTCTGTGTGTGTGTGTGTGTGTGTGTGTGCGCGAGTGTAATTTGCACAGTTTTCTCATTTTAGCCCAGGTTTCTAGGGAACCAAAACATTCAAAAACATGCTCGCTAATTCCTTTTATGATTTATCCTCCCAAATAATTACTGCATAAAATCTTTCGAACAGTCATTTTCAATCCGCCTGTAGCCAGAGACATGTCCTCGAAAGCAAATCGTCAGCCATCACTTTGTTGTTTGCCAGTGTGAACAAAAAGTGACCATGAACTGCTGAACTGTTGAATGCGACCTTGAACATGACAGCACACGATAGGATGGAACTTCTTCCTTCCTGTACAATGACACATGGTTGTTCCAACATCTGTGTGAATCAGAAATGTCATGTATTTAAGGCTGGAATGAGATTTCGTAGTTTACTTTTTACATGTTTGGATGAAAATTGTGACCATATGAGAGTTTAACTACATAAATGTGTCGTTTTTATTTTTTTTATTTACAAGACAAAAACTTTTTTGTACTGAACCTTTAAACTGTCTAAATGTCTAAATGTAACTGCTGCTAATGCTGTGAGCAGCCATGTTACTATACCCTTGCTCAGTTGAGAGGGAATCTAAACTTAGACATTACAAGGTTCCACCTTTAGCCATAAGCAGTTTTATTTTTTTAACATTAACTAAAGGAATAGTTATAATTTTGTACTGAATCTTTACATTTTTTAAAAATGGATTAAGAACACAATTCTTTAAAATATTAAAAGTCTTTAAACTAGTAAAATATCACAATTTGTCACTGAATCTTAAAAAAATGTTTTATGGTAGTTGTAAAATGTTGAGATACTATACTGAATCTTTAAAAAGTAAAATAAGTAAAAATTCTGAACAGCACTTTAAACCATTTAACATGTTGAAAACAATATTTTGTGTACAGTGGATAAAAGTATCATCAAACTTGAAATTTGTATATGGTAGAAACGTGGTTTGTAAATGAGATGGGTACACATGATGCAGAGATTTTATTTTCTCTCTCTGTGATGACAGTGAAGGTTAAACAATCTGCCACTGAGAATAAGTGTCCATGCCTCTCTGTGTGTGTGTGCTCCATTATGGCAATATTCTGCCACACAATTTTTTCCTTTGCAACACGGTACAATCTGAGTCAGCTTTATTCCAGTGTCGTATCAAATGAACCCATATTTGTAGGACTTTATATGCACTCCTAGCATATTCTCACACTGTTTTTGCTGAACGATGTAATTTCTGCCTGCTGATGCTCCAGCAAACATCATACAGAGTTTACCATCTGTCTGCGCTGCTGAAAACAAAGACAGCAGATTTTCAGTGTTACAATGTCTACTTTACGGATTTTAACTCTAGCCAAAACATCAGAGATAAAATCTTTATTTAAGTGTTGAGTATAACATTAGGATGAGGACTATGAGGCATTTCATACTGAACAGAAATTATGTGCAGTATGGTTTATGTGCATATTTTATAATCATAGTCGAGACCACAGAGTTGTATAATTCTGGATTCTGATTGGTCAGAAGGTCTTCATTCATTTTATAAATTGGTAAAATTGCAGTTTCTTGCCTAACATGAATAACCAGAGATCTTGGTGAAGGATTGTTTGTTTTTTAGCAGTTATAATGCTTAAGTAAGAAACAGTTTCGCAGATGTTCCACATCATTAAATGCAACCATTAACGAATAAAAAGAATGAAGTGCTGTTCTTTAGTTACTATTAAACTATAATGTAACTGCGGTGATTAGGACATGATGTTATAGGAAAAAAAATAAACTTCTAGAAATTAGCAGTAACACTGCTTTATCACATCTGGTGGTCAGTGATCAATTACCTATTACAGTCAGACACAGCAGGAATATTAAACCTTCACCTCATTAACACTGGGTGTGATTATGGGAAAATGCAGTCATAGCTGTTTTCATTACGCAGCACAGGACACTTTTAAAGAAGCAATCGACCTCCAAAGCTTAACAGGCCTCTCTCTCTCTCTTTCTCTCTCACATTTAAACACACACACAAACATAAGTAAGTGCTGCCAAAAACAGTCTTCAACATCAGGAGCGAGTTATGTGCTAAAGATTAAACTGAACAAACAAGTGAATGAATGAATAAACAATTAAAAGTCCATATTAGGGCACTGTGATTAGCTGTGTGTAGTGCATTAGTGTGCACACCGTTAACACTAGCTCAACCAGCACAGCCTGCTCACTCACCCAAGACTAGGCTGTAAGTGAGCAACTAATGGCATCTGCTTAATATTTCAGTCAATATACAGTTTCCGAATTTGCCAACAGGGTTTGACGGTAAACTGCTAAAAGGGTGGATTAGAAAAACGAAAGCCTCTAGGACAACCTCACTTCAGATTTGGGGGAAGAGAGGGGGAGAGGCTTGTTCCTCTGTTTGCATAAACCAGAGTCTCCTTCACAGCAGTCGGTAAACGTACCTCCCTAATCACAAAAAACGTGACGTTATGTATTCTTTGCTATCATCTTAAAACAAAAATGGTTCTGTATGTCAGGGATGTGTATGCACTTACTCTTTGCTTGATATAGCCTGTGTTTGGAGAAACTGAATAGCTTCAATTCTGATTATTTGCTTTAAAAAAATAATCCCCCATATTCTCCATTGCTTGTGATTGGCCAAATCATACAACAGCTCGCAATCAGACCATGTGAAGGTTAACATGTGCTTCCTCTGAGACATGTGAAAACAGCCGTGTTTATGTTGCTCACGCCGCGAGACTGGACAGGATAATACACTTAGTCATCATTTAGATGTTTTACCATTTATGGAGCTTTGTGGGTGTGGCAAATTAGCTGTGCTGTGAAAATGCCTGGTCATTTCTGGCTGATTTATATCAATATACTTACATACTAAGAAAATGTTGTAAATCATGTAAGAATTTTTAGTTCAGTTTGCCTGATAAACAGTATTTACAAACTTTTTTTAAAAGACTGATAAATGCTTTGAGCTACTTGATGCAACTGGTTTAATAACTAGATAATTACATATAAAATACTTTGAAAAATGAGTGTGTGTGTGTGTCAAAGTACAACACAATGCACGTCCATGAAAGACGGTGTTTGACAGATGGTGTGTGTGTGTAAGTGAGAGAGAGAGAGAGAGAGAGAGAGAGAGAGAGAGATGTCTGACGTTATGCATTCCTTAGCAGCTGCTCGTCTGTTACTCAGCCTCCTGCCTGGAAGTAACAAGGACAGAACACACACACACACACACACACACACACACGGATCTGCTGTGTGTAAGAGGAAACATGACAGACTAAAGAAGCTCTAGTGAGACTGGTGCACTAGTTTGGTAAGCCATTTTTAGTAACAGTCATTTAATAATTTGGGATATATTCTGCAATTTTTAATTATATGTACATAATTGAAGCTAAAAATCCACAGCCTCCCTCGGTGTTTCCCTTGGTGTAGCTTTAATGGCTAAATAATGTTTCTTCAAGCTATATCATGGTTTTCTTTTAATTAAATAATTTTGACAAAGCTCAGCCTACTTTTTGTTACCCTGCTGCTTTGTTATACAAGCCGGTGTCATGTGAAAAGACGCATGTCGTCATGAAGCGTAATAAAATATGTGACAATGTCCATACCTTAATTGGCGAGTTAGGCTAAACGGCTAACTATGGTAAACTTGAGAACTAGTTCCATAAGGTATATAAACTATACACTCTTCTGACATCTAACACTTGATCTAGCTTGTGAGGTAGCGAGCGAACTACTTAGTGTTAGCTAGAAACTGGATAACTAGCTTGGTTCCTGCCTAGAAATCTAGCATAAGAAAAATAATCATATCCTCTAATTGCAAAATTTAATTTAAAGGGGACACTCTCAGTTATAAAAAGACTGAATATAGAACACAAACATCCTTAATGGAAGCGGAAATGACAGATCACTAAATGGTACAAACATCTAGGTTGCATAAAGTCAGCTATGACTTTGCAGCCTGACCAATTCGGTTTCAGCTGGTTGACCCTATGGGCTGGCTAATGAATTTATCATTTGTCCACTTCTGATGATGCAAGATTAGAGACACAGTTGGGAATCCAAACAGCTGATCCTATTACAGGTCAAGGTCAAGAGAAGTTAGCTAAAAGAGCACTGTTCTGTGCTTGAAATGTAAAGTCATATGACTCTTGTCCCTGAAAGCCACACACACACACACACACGCACACACACGCACATGCACACACACACACACTCTATCTGTGCTGCTGTTTGTGTGATAAAGCATTTCACAATCAAGTGAGAGGAGAGCATTTGCCTGCAGCTTGGTAAATTATGCAAATTTCTTCATTTCTCCAGTAACGGTGATAAACCTGTTAGCTCACTGCACAGGACATGATTTACTGTATGCCATCTTTTTCATCTTTGCTTGTATATAAGCTATTTCTTCAAGTTTGCTCTCCCTTAAAAGCAACAACACATTTTTTTCCTTTCTATTTTTAACCCACAGTGCAGTCAGATGGTGGATTCATTTTAAAGCACTTATTCTAATATGTTTCTATACTAAAAGCTTGGGGCATGCACATAAATAGATTAAAACAATATGTGTAAATGTTAATATGGTGATATTTAAGGAAGGTGTCTGAACTCTTTGTAACAGCCAGAGGTAGCTGTGTTTATCCTATCTCATATCTCCACTTCACGAGAGAGGAGGAAAAGAGACACTATGTATGTATGTGTATATTATATATATATATATATATATATATATATATATATATATATATATATATATACACACACACACAGTATTTTACAAAAGTGAGTACGCCCCTCACATTTTTGTAAATATTTTATTATATCTTTTCATTTGACAACACTGAAGAAATGACACTGTGCTACAATGTAAAGTAGTGAGTGTACAGTCTGTATAACAGTGTAAATTTGCTGTCCCCTCAAAATAACTCAACACACAGCCATTAATGTCTAAACTGTTGGCAACAAAAGTGAGTACACCCCTGTGGAAATGTCCAAATTGGGCCCAATTAGCCATTTACCCTCCCCAGTGTAATGTGACTTGTTAGTGTTATAAGGTCTCAGGTGTGAATGGGGAGCAAGTGTGTTAAATTTGTTGTTATCGCTCTCACACTCTCTCATACTGGTCACTGGAAGTTCAACATGGCACCTCATGGCAAAGAACTCTCTGAGGATCTGAAAAAAAGAATTGTTGCTCTACATAAAGATGGCCTAGGCTATAAGAAGATTGCCAAGACCCTGAAACTGAGCTGCAGCACAGTGGGCAAGACCATACAGCGGTTTTACAGGACAGGTTCCACTCAGAACAGGCCTCGCCATGGTCCACCAAAGAAGTTGAGTGCACGTGCTAGGCGTCATATCCAGAGGTTGTCTTTGGGAAATAGACGTATGAGTGCTGCCAGCATTGCTGCAGAGGCTGAAGGGGTGGGGGGTTAGCCTGTCAGTGCTCAGACCATATGCCGCACACTGCATCAAATTGGTCTGCATGGCTGTTGTCTCATAAGGAAGTCTCAGCTAAAGATGATGCACAAGAAAGCCTGCATACAGTTTGCTGAAGACAAGCAGACTAAGGACATGGATTACTGGAACCATGTCCTGTGGTCCGATGAGACCAAGATAAACTTATTTGGTTCAGATGGTGTCAAGCGTGTGTGGCGGCAACCAGGTGAAGAGTACAAAGACAAGTGTGTCTTGCCTACAGTCAAGCATGGTGGTGGGAGTGTCATGGTCTGGGCCTGCATGAGTGCTGCCGGCACTGGGGAGCTACAGTTCATTGAGGGAACCATGAATGCCAACATGTACTGTGACATACTGAAGCAGAGCATGATCCCCTCCCTTCGGAGACTGGGCCACAGGGCAGTATTCCAACATGATAACGACCCCAAACACACCTCCAAGACGACCACTGCCTTGGTGATGGTCTGGCCAAGCATGTCTCCAGACCTAAACCCTATTGAGCATCTGTGGGGCATCCTCAAACAGAAGGTGGGGGAGCACAAGGTCTCTAACATCCACCAGCTCTGTGATGTCATCATGGAGGAGTGGAAGGGGGCTCCAGTGGCAACCTGTGAAGCTCTGGTGAACTCCATGCCCAAGAGAGTTAAGGCAGTGCTGGAAAATAATGGTGGCCACACAAAATATTGACACTTTGGGCCCAATTTGGACATTTCCACTCACTTTTGTTGCCAACAGTTTAGACATTAATGGCTGTGTGTTGAGTTATTTTGAGGGGACAGCAAATTTACACTGTTATACAGACTGTACACTCACTACTTTACATTGTAGCACAGTGTCATTTCTTCAGTGTTGTCACATGAAAAGATATAATAAAATATTTACAAAAATGTGAGGGGTGTACTCACTTTTGTGAGATACTGTATACACACACATTATATATATATATATATATATATATATATACACACACACATACAGTGTGTATATATATAAGTTAATGGTAATGGTAGTTAATGGTATGCAGGAGTACTAATTCCTATTGGACATTCAAAGGGGAAGGAAGGTTGTTCTTCACTAAGTAAACACCTTAATTGTTGATTAATGAACAAACAACTTCACTTATATGAATTATTGATTCTTTTCCTAGAACAGCACACCCCAAGAGTATTGCTAAACAGGAAATGTGATGTGTATAGCCTGAGTATCACTTTGATGAGCAAATATTCTTGCAAAATGTTGGAATTTCAGTACTTTCCTGAAGTCTGGGAACAAGTCTATAGGATTGACATCCAATTCACACCTGATAGAAGATGACATGATGGATGTGAGCAGTTCCTCCTCCGTAAGTGATGTGAAGTGACTGTTTTTGTTTGTTATTATGCTGGGGTTTTTTTGTTCATGTGAATACTGCCATACACTGAGGCCACATTCACACTAGTCATTAATGTTTTTTCTGGGTGATCTCGTCTTAAGTGAAAAGTACAGATGTAAACAAGGCGCACTATGTCTCAGTGTTCCGATCACTCAAACCACTTTCAGAGGTGTCTGGGACATGCATGACCACACATCATTTACAGTGTAATCGCATGAACGTGCCCTGGAAAACAAGGAAGAACGGACTAATCAAGTGAATCATTGCTGTCATGTACATCATTGCGTAACTGTTTGAAAATCCCACTGAACGGAACAGTTAGCCACTATGATGATGGATAAAGGTGATACTATAGCAGCAAATATGAAAGCAGATGCCTTATATAGTTTCTTTACCCTCATCTGTTTATTTATAAGCTTCACTAGAAAAGCAGAAGAAGAAATGGCCAGTACAGGTACATGAGATAGAATTCGCAAGACATTTTTGCCAGAATACAAATAAAGCAGAAGAAGAAATGGCCAGTACAGGTACATAAGATGGACATTTTTGCCAGAATCGCAGGACATTTTTGCCAGAATACAAATAAAGCAGAAGACTGACTGAATAAATCTCGCTGTCCTCCAGAGGGAACAATGTATGAAATCCAATCACACATGGTCAATGGAAACACATTCACAGTGCCAGGAGTAAATGGCTATGCATTTCGCCTGTCCACTTGTGATCAGATCAGTTAATGGCCAGGCCTTAGAGTGAATGTTTCGGTCTTTCTTGCATTTTATGTACTATGCAAAATTTCATTTTTATTTATTCTCCTTAGCATCCTCTGTCCTTTAGCAGCTGCAGTAGCCCATAATCTCCATCATGGTGGAGAATTTGAGTCGTGTGCCATGTGTTCCCAATCTAACGTTAGATGGTGATTTAAAGGTGGGGAAGGACAGCTGCTCCATCAGCTGCTCATATCTTCACTTCCGTTCTCTTCTCCAATTCCATCCCAGGCTTCTAAACCATTTCTCTGACTTCTCAACCTTTCCCTTCACACTTCACCTCTTTTCCCTCTAGGGCTGGACAATAGGAATATAAATACAAATAATAAATAAATAAATAAATAAATAAATAAATAAATAAATCCTAAAAATTATAAAACATTAACAGTTCGTACATATTTTGCCTCCTTTCTGTACTTATATTTCTGCAGGATTTTTTTTAATTGTCTAAAATATAACAAGTTTTTTAATCTCATTATTATTAAGCCAACATTATTTTGCTGTTAGAAAACTATACTATAAATTGTGATACACAGTCTATGAAATTTCTTTACTGTGATATATTTTTAATGTCTCGCCCATTCCCTTGTCACGCTAGCAGAACAGTAATAAACCATAATGAACCCTTAGATTCTGAAAACGTTCTGGTCATCATCTTCATACTTTTCCACTTATACCATCAGTGTTGCATCAAGGAACCAGCAAAACCTTTTTAAGAAGCAGCCCACATATCCTGCTGTCTAAAAATCTAACCATTACATCAGCAGCAGAGTGTGACTGAAGTACAGAGTAAAAATAACACCCCACGGACGGCTGGGCAAAATTTTCCTTCTGGCTTTGAGAACAATTTCAACATCTAATGTCAAATTCTTTAAAACATAAAACCAGCTGCGACAACAAGATTTTCACAAGAAATAATAATACTCAAAATTTCACGTTCATTTTTAAGGTTAATTTTCACATACTGAAAGATTCAGAAACAGGTATAATCAGGTACGGCTGCTGCTGTTATATTAAGAGTAAAAACCTGTACCCTCACTGGCACTTTGGGGATTAGACTGGACATCCTGATCTAATGATTTAAAACTGTGTTCCGAAGAAAGACATTACTATTACACAGCCAAAGATGAAAATGAATTCTGTATAGTCTCTCCAAACAAGAGTCACCTTGTTACGGTAGAAACTGGAGTGTGTATACGCACTGGGTGTTTGTTAACTACCAGCCGTTTTGGGCAAAAGCTACCAAAGCTAGCAGTTGTAGTTGTGATATAGACACTAGAAAAGCTTACATGCAAATTTTCATCTCTCCTACTCTACGATAAAGATGCTGCATACGGAAATTATTAATAAAGTGTGAATGTGTGTATTTACACCATGAAGAAAACAGACGAGCAGATTTCCCCCTAAATGCCTTGTGGTTACTGTAAACCCCCTACATGTATAGACACTCAGGTCCCTGAATTGTGCTGTTTACAGACGTCTGCACTTTCTAATTATCATTAATGTTAAAATCAGGTTATAATTATTATTATTATTTAAGTGTTAGATTTGATCCATTTTAGCCTATCTAGCTAAATCTAGCTAACTGATGTTAACCACACACTGGTCTAACATACAATGACAGATTTTACTTCACACTGATGTGAAACTTAAGCTATTTTCCATGAACTGAAACCGAAATCAAGGAAGCTGCATCAATGCATCCTTCAAGTCAATAAAATCGAGCCGAGACAGGAACACCAAGATCACTAGGCAAATTGTTACTAATGTAAAACAGAGGGAAGGTGGCAGGGGTTCCAGGGTGTCAGATAATAATATTGGAGCATTCGCAACACATACATAACTGTCACTTATTCCAGATTCATATTATGATTGGATCACATGGGGAAAGATTGGATCATATGACTCATGATGACTTCTTTTGTGTATTTTTAAGTGGGCAGTCATAGCAGTGTATTCCTACATGAAAATAAGTAAAAGGATGTCACGCGGTATAGCTCGTACCTTTGAGCTCCTCAGAGAAGAACGCGGAGTGTCTGGAGACGAAGAGTTTGAGCTGCTCGTCCAAATTACAGGAGGACAGGTCCACATCCCAGGAGCGAATACCTACATCAAAAACAGAGAAACGAGAGAAACAGAGACAGGTCTGTTAGAGCGCATTAAGCATGCTGGGGTCAATTATTCATGCTCAGAGTTCACTTTCCCACAGACACAGCAGCCTTCACATGAAGAAGCAGCAAATATAGAGCCGATATTTCCCAAACGGAGCAGAAGAACGTCTGTTACAGATTTCATCTGCATTATATTCAGGTTGAAGTTGCCATGGGGTACAAATCATTCCAGCTACTAATATGTGGTGTTATTTTCATCCAGATCTGCAGTGTTTTTGTGAACAAATTCCCAAAATACCTCAGGTGTTCATTATTTTTTTTATTTGGACAAACTCAAGGGTGGGATGATTATTTCAGTCCTGTCCAGACAGACAGCTCTAATTTTCAGTAAATTTTTGGCTCTTGCGTTGGCGAAGGCAGTCTACCAGCACTGATTTTGCTTATCTTTACCTGCACATCCAGAGGCATTTGTCATTTACTGCAATAGTAACTACAAAATGATTTATGATTTGGAAAAGCTTCTCAAATATTTTGGAGCTACGGAATGCACAAGGAAAATAAACTTAACATGGAATTTAAGTGTTGCGGTTCGAAACAGTAAAAAAAAAAAAAAAAAAAAAACAGATACGAGGGAACAACTGCTTATAGCCGCTGTAACATAAGTGAGAACACGGATCTGTTGCATAGACGTTAAATGCAATTATGTACAGATAAAATGTATGACGTGTCATTTGCTAATGCATAAAAAAATTAATTCTTGGCAAGTTCTTGTTTTATAAAAGGAATAAATCCCTTCATGCTATTATAGGAAAAGATCTTTGGAGTGGTAACAACAACATTCCCAGTCGCTGATGGGTTTTGTAGAACACGAGACACTGAGTGTTTTACTCTTTACTTAGTACATTGGCACTCAGATACAGGATATACTAAGGTTATTTCAAGAACATGAATATGTTATATTATATAATATTTTTTTGGTTCAGTGCATCTCCTAAAACACACGATTCAAGGAAGAAAACCAAGAGAAAATCACATTTTGATCACATTTAAGAAAAAATGAAAAATAATCCATCAACATTAAAAATCCTGTACTCATTGTTGGTCCCTTTCAGAAGAGGAAAAGGTACAATTTGCTCATGTTTCATCTGTGTAAATTTAGCTCCAGGACGTTGTGGACTTGTGTGTTGGAGGTTTCTATATCCTGCCAGACCGTGGCCTTTGGCACTCAGCATGCAATAATGAAATGTAATTGTCAAAGTGACCTCAGAGCGCAGGGTAATTACACTGACAGTGCAGCGGGTGGAGCATACGGTCATATCACTGAGCTTTTATCCTCCACAGTAAACATCTCTTCTCTGAACAAAGCAGAAGCTGCATAAATGAGTTAACCAGGCCTCTCAGAGCACAAAGACTGCCATTATAAGCACCTATTTGCTCTTTAAACACTGTGCATGACTGGGAAACTGTATTCACTGTGAGGGAAAACGACTAATATTTAACTCAAAACATTTATTTTTAAACATGTTTACCGTAGGAAAAACAAATGAAACATTCAATTATGCTAGTAAAGCACAGCAAAGCTCAGCGAACCAACAATATCCTGAATGTAAACATTATCAGCATTATAGCCTGTTATAGGCAATGAGTCCTGTTTTCACCCTACAAGAGCAATATAATCTCAGTTTACGATTCACTTATTAACTCAGACATATTATTAAATAATAATAATAATAATAAAAATAAATAAATATGGCTGTCTCACCTTTTAACTGATGATCTAAAAGTTTTGTACTCTCTCTTGACCAATCAGTAATATAAGTTAATGATACACAAATGGAAGCTAACAGCAAGCAGTGGAACTGCCTTGAGAAGACAAATACATTTTCAACAAGATGACAGCCCAAATAAACAATATAATATTAAATTCATTTAACAGATAAAAACATATAAAAAATACATGTGATATCTCAGGAAGAATGTATCATGATATCAATATTATACTGTCATATTGACCAGCCCTAGTTTGTCTGGACCTAATAAAAAGTCCCGGAAGTTTAAGGGCTAAAGAATTTAATCACATTAATTACAAAAAAGTAAATTGTACAAATTCATGTTAATCATGTAAAAGACAAACTGCAAACCATAAACTGCTCATAATGCAGACTGTTACAAAGCATTGACACTGAAGACTCCTTCCATAAGCACCTCCCTACAGACAACTTCACCTAATAAATGAGAATGCACATTTTTAATGCATTTATGTGACATGTTCTCCCCACAAGTCTCTGCAAATGAGCTGTTACTATAGAAACATAAACGTATTACAAAAATCCCATCAGCAGCTGCATTACTGTCAGAGCCGCTGTTATAATAAATTAAATCAAGACCTCCAAAATTGATTTGCTCTAAAAATTTACTACACTGAGTAACTGGAAGTGAGTTAAACCCTCAGATATATAAAGCACACACACACGCTGGCTCACAGTTAAATCCTTTTCCAGTGCTGTTTGTGTAAAAATCTTTGCAAAGCAATTTCCCAAATATGTGAACATGAAGGTTTAAGTGTACTGTAAATGAGATAGACACAGACGTGTCCTCATCAGTTACTTTTAATCCATTAACTTTGCCAGCCATGAGAAAAAAGGACAGGAAAGATGACGTAAAGGTCACCCAAGGTCAACTGAAAGTATTCAGCAAGGATGTGTTTGGCAAACACGCTCTGAGATAGTGACATTATTTTCTATTTATTCACTTCCTGATGAGGTCACATGCTGTCTCAGAGGTGAGACGGAACAACCGAAGTTCTTATGTTGATTTCCACTACAGTAATGCACACAGTTAAGTTAGCCTTAAAAAAAAAAAAGTCAGCCTGAACCTGACTCTCTCATCTGGACACACACTCAACTGCCAAGCTATGGCTGGACAACCAGCAATTCAGAGCGACTCTGGAGCAAACAAACCAAAAGATTTTCAAAGCTGAATAAAACCAAATGCAAAATACTAAGCAGACCATAAAGCATTTATTTAGATATCATCTTTATGGATTAATAAGTAATTTGCCTGTGGTCATGATGATGATGGGATGATCGCATGATGGGATACTGCATTAAGAATTACATGAACTTTACAAACGGGCAATTTATCTGATTTTTAGCTGTTTAGAGCTTTTCATTAGGCATCTAAATGTATGACTTTTTTTATTCTTGTACAGTCAGTAAGAAGACTCCTTCACTGGATCTGACAGCTACAGAGGACATTCATCCTTCATCAGGACTGATAAGCACACCTCCTTTCATTAATAGGAGGTGTGCCAAATTACTTCTATTAATCCTTAAAGATGCCATCTAAATGGACAAGCAGAAGGTTTATACATTCTTCTTTGGGACTGATGCATTGAATGAAAGGTAAGCCACGCCTTTTTCAGTTAGAGGACAACTAGGCTCATTAAGACTGACAGGAACAGAAGCCACACCTCTTTCACTCTGGCAAGCACAGCTGCCATACCTTCTTACATTACCATGTGTCTCCTTCATTAGGAATTACACAGTGACCATGCCCCCATCTCTAGGACTGAGAGAGACAGCGGGCCCCGCCTCTTGGAACTAAAGCACAGAGGTCACACCCACATCACAGAAGCTGAAGTACAGCGGATAAACCACATCACTAGAACTGAGGAACAGAGGTCACACCCACATCACTAGAACTGAGGAACAGAGGTCACACCCACATCACTAGCACTGAGTAGCAGTGGCCACACCCACATCACAGGAGCTGAAGCACAGAGCCCACACCCACATCACTAAAACTGAGGAGCAGTGGCCACACCCACAACACTAGAACTGAAGAAGAGAAACCACACCCACATCACAAGAGCTGAAGCACAGAGGTCACACCCACAACACAGGAGCTGAAGCACAGAGGCCACACCCACAACAGAGGAGCTGAAGCACAGAGGCCACACCCACAACACAGGAGCTGAAGCACAGAGGCCACACCCACAACACAGGAGCTGAAGCACAGAGACCACACCCATAGCACAGGAGCTGAAGCACAGAGGTCACACCCACATAACAGGAGCTGAAGCACACAGGTCACACCCACATAACAGGAGCTGAAGCACACAGGTCACACCCACATCACAGGAGCTGAAGCACAAAGGTCAAGTCTCCTTTAATAGGATTGTTATGCTCAAAGAAACATAAAGGAAAAGAAAACTCCTCTCATGTTCTAGGTGTAAATATATAAAGAATACAGGCTGATATTCAGAGCCCTGATGCTGTAAGAGAACCTGAATCAGTCCAAAAAACACAGCAGACCCAAACAGGAAATAAGAAAAATAAATACAATCAGTAAGAGGGGAAAAAACAGAACATTCCATAGAGGATGAAGGCAGAGAAGTGAAAGGATTAAATTAAACACAAACAGCAACCAGAAACCAGAGAAAGAATTTGAACCTGGGTGCAGACATTCATGCACAAATGAGATGCCACTGTACATTAGCATCCGTTTTCACAATGCAAACGCACAGCTGAGCGAACCGAGCTAGCAGCCCAGCCCTCTGTGCTGTTCACGTTCATCCTCTTTCTCAAGCACGCTGCTGAAAAACCTCAGACATGCTTTTAAAAAGGCAGCCATGCTGAAAGCAGTCTTCCTATAATTTTCTTTCTTTCAGGAAAGTATTATTTTTAAAAAAAACCTTGCAGTCTTGCTGTGCACTTGCTGTCACATGCGAGCGATGTGATCTGTGCAAGAGAGTCGTGTGGCCAAGAAAAGGAGGAAATAGTGGTCAATGTGTTAGAAAAAATAAAGAAATAAAGAGGATGTCTCTCTTTACTGACGGATGTCTTCAGAGATAAATACTGAGAATACGAGGATGGAGGGAGGAATGGAAACCACAGAGACGACGTAAAGAAATCTGCAGACATGGCTGAGCTTTGATACACACCCATGTTAACACACACTCGTCTCTTCCTCTTTACATACTGCTGGACTTTGAGCTGATAAAAGATGAGGAAGTTAAATCGTCTGCATGCTAAATCCTTGTGGCCTCTGTGTGCTTCAAACAGAGATGACGTTTCCTTGGCTTCCTCCAACAAGACAATGTAATTACAGAATAAATGTGATATTACTATGTGAATACAAAGACTTAACAGTGACAGCAATATGACAAATGCATAAAAATGTGATAACTGCATAAACATTATGATGCAACTGGGAAAATAAATGAATTATCAAATGAAAAAAATGCCGTAATTGCATAAATGTCATTAATGGACAAACGATAAGATGTGACTGCATCCACCGTACAATGTTACTGAAATAAGCAATATGATGTGCCTGTAAGCAATACTACATAACTGTGTAAAAAAATGTTATGCAATTGTGTGTTTTGTGTATATGATGTGTCATATAGACGTCATCCAGCTGACATGTGTGAATGAACACGCTACACACCCAAGCTTGTGATTGGTCGTTACAAAAGAGGCTTGGTCAACAATTCACAGGACATTTCAACAACGCCCCCTACAGTATTGGAGCACTGAGCTTGTAAGGTCATAATGTCAAAATCAGTAGCAAACCAACTCCTCATTACTAGCTGAAGGAATAGTTTCGATTTGTAATTCAACACGCATGACTGTGGTACTTGCCCTTGGTGCAGGGTGTGCTCCAGCAGGCGGAGCTTCACTAAAAATGGAGGACAAAGTCGTGTTCTCTCGCTCAGATCAGCCAGGATGACGTAAAGCAGCCACACTATTTATAGCAACGGCTTTAATCTCCCATCTCTTCCGAATATCTTTCTTCTTCTCCTTACCTGTCTCTTCTTCTCTCTCCACTCTCGGTCTTTCCAACCAAACCACCGTCTTCCATCTCTCTTCTTGTTCCTTTTCTTACACCCCATCTTTTCCTCTATTTCTAGCTAATCCCTTTCTCTTTCTCTCTCTCTCACTTCCCCCATATTTCTCTCTTCCTCTTATTTGTTGTACACCATCTCTCTTCATCTTCTCTTTCCCCATCCATCTTTTCATCTCACCCTCTTCTCTCGTTTTCTATCCATCTTTCCTCCATATTACACATCTCTTTTTCCCTTTCATCGCCAGGTTTCTCTTCATCATTTTTTCCTCTGCCCCTGTCTGCCTCCCTCTTTTCCTCCATCCCCTTCTCTCTTTATAAATATAACATGATAGTAGAATAATCACTCCTGCTTATGTGCTGAAAATCTTACTTTTGAACTGATATGATAATATTTCACCCGTTGCTGTTTAAAAATGCATCAGTCGTATGAGGCACAGTTTTAGAAAGCAATTAAGTGCAAAGATTTTCAAAGCAGTTTGGAGAAACTGACACAGTTCTTCCGGAGACTCTGACTGTCATACCTGTTTCTGTTATTGCAGAGATACCAGAAAGACTCCGTTATGATTTATGTGATGTATTATGTAACGTGCTGCTTTTGTCTACTGCCGTACAAACATGCTCCTTTAACATTTCATGTCTTTGTTGGAAAAGTAATGTTCGGGTTCAAAATTTGCATTCCATAACATAGAAGTCATAAAATAAACATTTAAGACATAATATATATTATAAGTAAGGGGGCCTAAGACGTGAAAAGTGGACAGGCCACGCCCACAAGTTAACTACAAGTGGAACAACAACCTGCAATCACCTGCTAGAATGTGATCGTTCACTGCATTCACTTGTGCCTGTTCACTATCTTGTTTATCCTGGTGAAAGTTGCTGTGGTTTAAATGATTGCTTTACAACCAACTTTATTAAAAAACAAAAACAACAGACACAGTATGACTGAATTTCAGAATTGTTCTATATGTAGGCTGTGTTCTACCACATGGTTATAATTATTTTCAAGTGGCCCAGCTTCAGCGTTTCTGCTGTTCATTATAAGAACCGTTCAGTCATGGAGAGACACGTCGACTCAGCAGTTTCCTGTCAGGACAGAGAGTGTAAATTGATTCACTGCATTTATAGAGGATGTTTGCAGATGTACATGTTGTGCCATCAGGCCATTATATACATTTTCCAGCATCATTTAAGGGTCTACAGAATAGAAAATTAGCCTAAGGGAATGAAGATAATTTCTCAATCATGACGTTTACACCTTGTGTGATAGAACAGGACTGGAAGGCAAAAGAATCCTGAAACTTATATAATTCCCGATACTTATAAATAAAAAGTGGTTTAAGAGACGTGATTTGATGCATTTCTTGTTGACACAGGAAGTCAAAGTGATGGGGTGGTGGATGCTCATCGCAACAACCAGTAGCATCCAAGACACTCAACATCCCACTAAATTCATACAAACCTGGCAGTAGTTTAGAGAACATGAAGAACCAAAAAAGATTGTCTGTTTTTCAGCTGTGGAGGATTTCTCACTGTCGCCTTCAACCACGCCTGTCAACTTTAACCAGGATGCTAAATGTGTCCGAGCCAAATTCAAGCGTCAGCAGTGCCAGTGGTGACCAAGACCAATAGGGTCATCATCAATTGACGTGTTGACATGTCTGATTGGTAGATAAAAAGATATTACCTGCTGGTAATAATGACACCATTACAGCACTCAGCTGCCACACCTCTAAAGAAAAGTCACATAACAAACTCCACCCTCTTTCAAACAAATACACTCCAACTGATTATTCTCCAAAAAGGGAAAAGTGTGCAGGAAGACACACAGCTAGAAACACATCACAAAACCATGTTTATTGCCAGCTACTGTAGAGCAAGACACGGCATCCAATTTAATTTCTAGAGAGAATTTAATCGTATCAACACAAAACTAGTACTGAATGAATGATTAGCCACAAACCTGTCATTACTAAATAATCTGATTGGTGCCTATAGCACGAAGGAACCAGGTTTGATTACCAGGACAGCTTACACCAGCCTTTCCTAATATCAAATCTATTTCACACTGACAAAAATCACTTAATTCAATTGAAGTCACTTCATTCATTCATTTCTGAAATGGTGAAGTCCAGCCACTGCATTTTACTTCTGATCTTGGGCTGAATCCCAAATCTCAATGTCCAAGTACATTATCAAGTAAAAGCAAAATAGTGTTTTCTATAGTCTATGAAAACTAATGCATCATGTCTAAGGCTCCCCTCTTGATAGGGCCTAGAGTATATACAGTAAGTGCACTGCATAGTGTGCCATAAGAGAGTACTTCTTCTTTAGTGCCCTAGACTAAAATGAAGAGGCATTAAAGATTCAGCCAGCAATCTCAGAACTCTTGTTCTAGATAAAGGATGTCTGTGTGAAACTAAAAAGTGAAAAAGGGAACCGATTTTGTTTTAAAGTGAGCTTAAAATCCTCACTACTCATCACCTGTAAATCGGATCAGACCCAAAAGACGAAGGAACCTCCTGATTCACTGCAACGATTTATCAGGAGAAAAAAAATACAAACTTTACCTCGCTCAATCTCCGAAACTAGGTACTCCACAGAACCGGCAGCGGTGTGTTCCCCGACCACGACCAGTAAAGAATATTTATCGCTGCTAAAACAGGGACGGGATGAAGTTGGACTCGCGTTTTCCATCGTTTTTACTCCGTCGATGCGCTGCGACGCCATGTTGAGAAGTTTCAGCCGAATGAGGCACCGCAGCCACGCCCCTTATTTAAACAAGGGGCGTGTAAAAATGATGGACAAGTCAGTTGAGCCAATTGAATGTCACAGAAGGATTCTACAGAGAAGTTATCGTTAAGACATTTACACGATCAAATGTGGTATTAGTGAAGAGACATATTTTCTGAATAACAGTTAAGTTTATTAAGAAATTACAGCAATTATAAGGCTAATTAAATATCTATCTATCTATCTATCTATCTATCTATCTATCTATCTATCTATCTATCTATCTATCTATCTATCTATCTATCCGTCTATTCGTCTATCTATCTATCTATCTATCTATCTATCTATCTATCTATCTATCCGTCTATTCGTCTATCTATCTATCTATCTATCTATCTATCTATCTATCTATCTATCTATCTATCTATCTATCTATCTACACTATATTGCCAAAAGTATTCGCTCACCCATCCAAATAATCAGAATCAGGTGTTCCAATCACTTCCATGGCCACAGGTGTATAAAATCAAGCACCTAGGCATGCAGACTGTTTTTACAAACATTTGTGAAAGAATGGGTCGCTCTCAGGAGCTCAGTGAATTCCAGCGTGGAACTGTGATAGGATGCCACCTGTGCAACAAATCCAGTCGTGAAATTTCCTCGCTCCTAAATATTCCACAGTCAACTGTCAGCTGTATTATAAGAACGTGGAAGTGTTTGGGAACGACAGCAACTCAGCCACGAAGTGGTAGGCCACGTAAACTGACGGAGCGGGGTCAGCGGATGCTGAGGCGCATAGTGCGAAGAGGTCGCCAACTTTCTGCAGAGTCAATCGCTACAGACCTCCAAACTTCATGTGGCCTTCAGATTAGCTCAAGAACAGTGCGCAGAGAGCTTCATGGAATGGGTTTCCATGGCCGAGCAGCTGCATCCAAGCCATACATCACCAAGTGCAATGCAAAGCGTCGGATGCAGTGGTGTAAAGCACGCCGCCACTGGACTCTAGAGCAGTGGAGACGCGTTCTCTGGAGTGATGAATCGCGCTTCTCCATCTGGCAATCTGATGGACGAGTCTGGGTTTGGCGGTTGCCAGGAGAACAGTACTTGTCTGAGTGCATTGTGCCAAGTGTAAAGTTTGGTGGAGGGGGGATTATGGTGTGGGGTTGTTTTTCAGGAGCTGGGCTTGGCCCCTTAGTTCCAGTGAAAGGAACTCTGAATGCTTCAGCATACCAAGACATTTTGGACAATTCCATGCTCCCAACTTTGTGGGAACAGTTTGGAGCTGGCCCCTTCCTCTTCCAACATGACTGTGCACCCGTGCACAAAGCAAGGTCCATAAAGACATGGATGACAGAGTCTGGTGTGGATGAACTTGACTGGCCTGCACAGAGTCCTGACCTCAACCCGATAGAACAACTTTGGGATGAATTAGAGCGGAGACTGAGAGCCAGGCCTTCTCGTCCAACATCAGTGTGTGACCTCACAAATGCGCTTCTGGAAGAATGGTCAAAAATTCCCATAAACACACTCCTAAACCTTGTGGACAGCCTTCCCAGAAGAGTTGAAGCTGTTATAGCTGCAAAGGGTGGACCGACGTCATATTGAACCCTATGGATTAGGAATGGGATGTAACCTAAGTTCATATGCGAGTCAAGGCACTTTTGGCAATATTATCTATCTATCTATCTATCTATCTATCTATCTATCTATCTATCTATCTATCTATCTATCTATCTATCTATCTATCTATCTATCTATCTATCTATCTATCTATATGTATGCATATATCATTCCTTTGTATTGTATGGAAGGCACAGCTGATGAGCTGATAGATTTCTCCATCAACCATCTGAGTGCTTCATTACTTATTTATTATACCACAGCGCTACTGATTTATGCAATCTGACTGGTCAGAAAAATAACTTTATAGCTGCAATGAGTGGCTACAGGAACTCATTTGTCTCACAGAGCATTTAATGTAATTTTAAAGGTTTAAAAATATGACATGGCATTCTTTAAATGGTGAAGAAATTGTAATTATTGGCAAATTGCTGTGGAATAAAGTCAGAACAGTAATACTGCTTCAACACACTTTAGCTTCTCGTTGATTATTTTCCTATAACAGCATGAAACAGAGTGTTTTATTCCTCACAGAATTAGAGGTTACTTTTACACCAGTCAGTGGATGCAATATATACTGCTTAATAATAATAATAATAATAATAATAATAATAATAATAATAATAATAATATAGTCTACGTAGTACAGTATATGTCTAATAAGAAGTAAATAGGGATTCAACTGCACTCTCTATTACATAAATGAGAATACTACACAGGATTTGTAATAATGGTATATATACTACAATCAGTGCACTACCGTATTCAGCTTATTAATAGCTTCAATGCAATTTCATATCATATCAACAAATCTCTAAAACTGCAGTAAAAGTATGAACACCAATCTTTTAAAAGATAATCAGTTAGTGTTTTGATGAAAGTGATTTATAGCCCTGTTCAGATAAGATCTTTAAGGTGAATGTGAAGGCCATAGCATCACTCATCACAGTTTACATAATTTTCATCTGCACTGATGCTGCCCCCTATTGTAGGGATGTCAAACTCATTTTAGGTAACAGACCCCATTGCTCTTACTTTTACAAGACTTACTTACTTACACTTAGAAAACCCATATTCACCAACTTTTGTACAGGCCATGAGGAAGGAGAAACGTCTTAGAGTGTAATCGTAGCCACAGTAAACACAGATATAGATGCACTATATGGTCAAATGTACAGTATATAGACACCTGACCATCACACTCATGCATGTACCTTCCATGAACTGTTGCAACAAAGGTGGATCCAAACAATAGTCTAGAATGCATGCTGTAGCATTAAGATTCCTTCCACTAGAACTAAGAGACCCAAAACTGTTTCATTATGACAATGCCGCTGTCCAAAGGTCCATGAACTCTTGGTTTGCCAACATTAGAGTTAAAGAACTTGAGTGTCCTGACCTCAACCCCACTGTACGCCTTTTGGATGAACAGGAATACAGATTGTGCCCAAGACCTCTATACCTAACACCTAACATCAATGCCTAATTTCACTAATAGTCTTGTTACTCAATGGGCACTCCAGAATCTAACTGATTGCTTTCCCAAAAGAGAGGAAGCTGTTATAACAGGGAAGATGGGACTAAATCTACAATAAAAAAAGATTCAACAAGCACATGGGTGTGATGGTCAGTTGTTCATAGTACCAAGTGCCTGAAAGCCAATGAAGCAGGAGCTAATACCTGATTCCACCTGTTAAACCAGATGATCTTGGCTTTCAATAGGCACATGGACAAAGATAGGGCTTCTGCTTGGTTGGAATGAAACCTCCACACATTCACCAACCCCTTCCAGAGAAGACTGGACACCCCTGCTAAAGGCAACAATTGCATCTAAAAACTAAAAGCTGTTTTGAGTTCATAAAAACACAATATTGATTGATCATGGTCATTATTATTATATCTTTTCTGGAGCTTTATGGGATGCACAGCTTCAAAATTTATTCACTTTGCACCATCTAGTGGTGTCTGAATATAGAGTCTAAAACAATACATGACAAGTCAGGACTTCAGTGCTACTGGCATATGCTTATTTGAGGTTTTAGTTAATTAAATTGGCAAATTGCTGTGGACCAAAACATTTTTCCTGTACATGCTGGTACAGAAAAATAAGAGGGTAACAATAACAGTGCTTCATTATCATAGGTGTCTACAAAGTGTCTGATTATTTTCCTATAACAGCCTCTTTATTTGACAAGATGCCTTCACCTGTTGGTAGGTTATGTAAGTTGCTCTGGTCATTAGTACAGTGTGACTGGTGGTCAGCTTAAATCCTAGGAGTAGCAGAGAGCTAAAACAAGGTACTAAAACATGTACCCTTTACCCTAAGATGTATGAAATTTGATTGATTTCTGCTTCACAAATAAGACGTTGTAAGACTGAATGAATAAATCATATTAAAGGGTGATATTTATAAAATGCATTTATTTTATTTATGGATGCCACTATTTACAGCTGGGATGTGTAGTGAAGGAAAAACACCACATCATCTCACAAACATTTCAGGATGGAGAAGCTGCACATGGTTCCACCGGGACAGGTACACACCTTCCCAAAACGAGCACCTTTCCGAATGGCACACTGCTCACCTGCATCACACTGAAACATCAATCACAGTGAGGGATAAACAGTTAGTCTTCATAAATCACATGTTTAAAATGCTGTTCGGTGTGTTTGTGTAATATAGATACGGCTCTAAATTATATTGTGTTATATTGAAATAGTTGGCTGGTTGAAATGTTTAATACATCATAGATAACTTATCAAGGTTCACATTGTATCATCTTAAAAGCATTAAAAATAATGCACAAAAACGACAAAATAAGCAAAATATTTTCATAGTATGAACCTAGCACCTAGCAATTAACTGTGAGAGTGTGTACAGATGTATACATTATAGCAGCAACATGTGTCAAAGCGGGAGGTAAAGCTATGCCCACAAGAACATTATCTGTGTATATCAAGACTGTAATATACAATGTATACTATTTTGGGGTATTTGTATTTTAATTGAGTATTATTGAAAATGAAATACGTTCAAGCCAATATATTTTTTGTTACATAACCTAGATTTTTAAAGTACTTATAATGCATCTCTTCTTCTCTGAGTCAGGCAACAAGTGAACACTATTCATCAGTAGAACAAGCTCAGTTTAGCATCCAATCATTTCAATGTAGCCTTCATTGATTTTATTATCAGGTTATTAAGTGTAGATAAAAAGATCTCTGCCAGTTCGTCAAATTTGGCCTTCTCATACTTCACAATGTAATTAGTGCTGTAGATATCTGTTTGTATAAAATATTAGTGTCATTTTTGTCTCCCTAAATGCCATAAACTCCATCGAATCTGCAGAAGGTGAGGGAATGAGGTAAATGCCTAAAAACGAGGAAGCAAGTTCATTTCTAGCTTATGGTAAATATTGTATATGTGCGTGATATTTTACTTGTGAATAGTTTAATACGTAGCAAACAACATCAGCCATCCAGCAAACTTACAAGCTATGAAATACAATTCTCTCACTTATACACATACACACACACACACTTTGTCTAAATATGATCTCAGGTGAAACTTTAAGTAATCAGTTTACTCACCGCAGGAACCCAGCCTAACCTCTTCTCAGTGGATGGACTTTGTTTATTCCTCAGTTTTTCAAGGACTTCCTGAAGAGCTTCAATCTATAAGAACACAGAATTATTACCATTATTATTTTAGTCTAATATGTCTCTATAAATCCTGCACTTTCAGAAACACCTAAGCCTTGTTGTGTAAAGGATCAGATATAATCATAGTCATTCATTAAACCATAAAAAAACCCTCTTACCAGCTCTTTTTCCTCCTGTGCCTTAATGTCATCTTCAGGTGAACGGATCTCAACTAAATCTTCGCAGTTTCCGATCCAGACAAAGACATAGCAGGTGAGTGTGAGAATCAGGAGACGCTCGTTGATCATGATGTCGATGATCGCCGTGTCTGGATTTAGTCTGAGAATAACTGAAGCTGTGTGACGACTCAAATGCTCATTTCTTACTTTTATATCTTCGTCATCACATCAGTTCAATTAAAAATTAATGATAGGGAACAGAAAGGGTTCAGACACAAAAAGGTGAGGTCATGAACTTATCTACACACCCCTGACACATCCTAATGGAGCAAACATTAAACCAGGGCTATTTTAAGTACTTCATGTCATTTAGTGTAGGATATGAGGACGACTCTGGACGTCACACACTCCTCTCTGACCTGTGAGTGTCAAATACGACAATTCAATTACAAGACCCACTTTTGCACATCTCTGCTCCATGACCCTGCCAATTTATGAATGAAGCATGCACGTGACAAATTAAGGACGAATATAACATCAGAAATGCTGAATTTAGACAATAATTAAGTTTTTTTTAAATAGTAACAGCTCCTCAATTAAAAATAACTTAATTTAATAATATAAGGCACTAGTGGGGTTTTTTTGTTTGTTATAATGTGTTATTTGTATACATTACTACTAAGTAATATTAAAAACATGCAAGAGGGATTAACGTTCACCTCTGTGCAGTGCTTTGTGTCTTTAACTACTTGTTTAAATATGTATTGTGTATCTCTGTGCATTTTATAATCATGTCAAAATGCTCAGAGATACACAGCGATACTACTAAGTAATATTAAAAACATGCAAGAGGGATTAACGTTCACCTCTGTGCAGTGCTTTGTGTCTTTAACTACTTGTTTAAATGTGTATTGTGTATCTCTGTGCATTTTATAATCATGTCAAAATGCTCAGAGATACACAATACACACTAAAAAACATTCAGTGATTGACAGTTGGTTATGAGGGCCCGTCCCTAGTGTTTTTTAGTGATTTATTTTTGGTTTATAAGAACTTATCACTGTCCCATTGATGCATGTTCTCCAGTCAGAGCTCAAAACAATGTCATAAATACCTGTTTTGTCCATTATGCCTAAATCTCTGCTCTCATAAAAACACAATGTAGTTCTATTTGCCGTAAGAAGTCCATAGAACCACAGCTCTCGAGTTTCTTCTTCTATATCAATGGTTTCCAAGTTGATTTTCACATAAACTGTGCTGTTCACATAAATGGTCTGCATGCTGACATTACATATATTTCTAGAGGAATTTTTTAGTGTGTCCATGGACAAGGCGGTAATAACAAAGGAACTCTTTCAGTTTATTCAAATACAGATAGTGTCTTTGCATTCCACCCCTAACCTGTAAGAGGTTTTGCATGCTCTAAATGTGGGTTTGCTCTAGTTTTTTTGTTTTTTCTGCTTTCCTCCCACCTCCCAAAAACATGCATAAGGGTACTAGAAAGGTGAGAATGAGTGTGCGGGATGCCAGGTATTTTAGTTTCGTACCCAGTGCTCCCAGAACAGACTCCAGATCCACTGCCACCCTGAGAAGGATCCTCATTCATCCTGAGGATGAATGAATGAAGTTTTTTTCAGATGATGGCTGTGGTTTGAATTTTTATTTCTCACTTCTGTGACCTTAATGACAGAAATCTGCTTGGGCCTGCTTAGGGTTTTATTCAGCAAATGAGAAAATCCAGCTATACAACCTTATGATGTAGACAAAACAACAGCAAATAATAATTTACAGATTATTAAACTATAAACTGTCTGTGTGTTAAAATGAAATGCATTGAACGCTTTAAATCATCCATCACAACCTCACCAACCTTAAACCAACTTAGTTAATCATGATCTGCTTATGGTGGAGTAATGTTTCACATTATTAGCTTTTTATGAATAGGATTAGGATCTCTCTCTATCTCTCTCTCTCACACACACACACGTCACTACAAATCACTACAAGACGATGAAAACCTTTATCGTCTTTTCATTATTGAGAACAAAAATAAAGTCCAAGGTGAAGAAGCATGTGAAGCTACACATCGGCATTAAATATTATTTTAAAATATTCAGTACCCTAGTGAAAAAGTAAAGCATGAAAAGTGCTTTGAAATAAATAATACAAAGTTTAGTACATAATTAAAAACTAGTAGTGTTCTTGTGTTCTTATTGTTTAGAAAAGTGGATGATTGTGATATAAATGCATTTCTTTGTCATAATTTAAAAACGTCACCGCTGTGAATCTGATCACACACAAAAAAAACTTTCATTTCTATCCTCGATAAATATGATTATTTTTCTCTTACTAGGGCAGCTTGAGTAAACCATCACATGATTGACTTTACATTCCTGAATTACTCCACCTTTATCATTTGATATGCATGAAGAATTAATTAAGAACAGTTTCCTCTTAAAAAAATAAATAAATAACATAAAGGGAACTCGCAGGTATTATAAACCTGTTCAGTCTAAGAAGCAAGTTTATCACACAAATATCCCACATGGACCGGTTAGCTTGAAGACACTGTAGCTCGTCTCAGTAAATATCAGGCACTTGGGAGTAATCTCGGTTCCAGTAAGCGGTGGAGAAGAGCCAGTCTTGAGAGTTGGTATGAGGGTTCGGACCCTGATGAAACCACCTGCTCGAAAAACAAACACAAGACAAGAGTCAGAATTTGTACACACACTGCCTCTTTATAAATATAACTCTTTTAATAAAGTAAATGGGGTGTAAATGGTTTTGTTAAACTGATCCCACTAGATTAGCAAGATTTCACAAACATGCATGTCAGTAAATCACTCATAAAGACTGTTCATGGTACAGCAGATAGAATAAACAATAAACTGAAGACTAAATGGTGAAAGAGTACATCAGAATAAAGGGGAAAACAGACTGGTGAGGGAATAACTGTTTATGGATGTTTTAATGTGAATAAGAACAGGAAAAATTTCGTTCTGCAGAAATTCAACAACAGCAAAAAAAAAAAACTAACTATACCTAACTATAAACAGTTAAAAAACCTGATGGGTCACAGATTAATAAATAAAACATCAAAACTGTTGGCAAATCACTGTGATGTAGCTGGAATAATACACTGCCATGAAGATTTTTTTTATATAAATGCATGCCATGAAGTGTGTTATTCAGAAATGGAAAACATTAACAAGCAAAACTAAAGAAAAATCAGTATATAGCACGGAGAGCAAACCTGGGGCTAGAGATGGAGCCTCTAATCACCACAGCCAGGTCACAGGACAGATGGAAGCAGATTAAAAAACAAAAAAAACACCAAAAACAGATAAGCGTTGCAGTGTTAGTGCAATTAGTGTTGAAATAAAGAAGCATTTAGTTAATGAACAGAAGCTGCATAATATACAAAAATCGCAGGTTTATATTAATATTTATATTAACAATAATATGTTCTCATTTCTAAAGTAACAGCTCATTCATCCACTGTACATAAACTAAGGCTGATAAGAAGCAGATGTTTTTTTGTTTTTTTTTTTAAAAAAAGATTATTTTCTCTCAGAATTAAATAAATAAATTAATAATGTTTATTTATTGAAAAAAAAAAAATTTAAACATCACATTTAGATTTCTCAGTTGTCTTGTATCAGTTACTGGACAGTAGTGTCTAATGTGTGTAGCACTACACTGGGCTAATATTTAGTGCAGTTATCAGTGTGACACAATTTGTCTTAAGTGTGTATTCACAAGCTTTAAGCAATGAGCTTAGACCTAATTAGAGCTGTTACTGATAGTAAGCAAGTGAAGGAAACTCTCACACACCTTGTCTTCCAGTCCTCGTCTGACTTGGCCCGGCTCTTGCGTGCTGCTCTCTGTTTTTCCTCCAGCCTCTTTTTCTCCTCACTTGCCAAGTCTGAGGGCACGAGGCAGAAGGTCAAAGGACAAAATTAAACTATGAACAAAAGTCTAGGATGTATTTTTAAATGGAAAAAATAAATATATAAATCACATGACATGAACTGCTAATTACTTTATAATACATTATAATACAAAATATTATACAATGTACTGCATAAAAATATTAGTATTATGATTTAAAAAAATGGTATTGTATTTTATTAGCATTATATTATATTACGGAATTATACTATATTATAAAAACAAAAATACCAAATGATACTGATTATTATTATTATTATTATTATTATTATTAGTAGTAGTAGTAGTAGTATTTAGAGTGTAATTACTCTGGTGGCACAAATAAAGACAAAGAAAAAGAAATACTAAGACAAATCTCCAGTGTTAATGATGACATTAACTCATGAATTTCAAGCAAACACACATGCATATCCAAACATTACCAATGTCTCCATTTTCCATGGCGCGGATGTCGGGTCTGAGTCTGCAGTCAGTTTTGGGAATTACAGCTTCGATCTCTTCATCTAGTTCATTTAGCTGCATGGCGAACGAAGTGAAATTGTACATCTACAACAGAGAAGAAGAAAGAAACACTGATCTCTTTATCAGATTGAATGACCATCCAGACTGTAATAACCTGATGAAGAATGGAAAAGTGTGTGTGTGTGTGTGTATGTGGGTGTGTGTGTGTAAGAGAGACACCTGGGCAGAGTTGGCTGGTCGTGGTGTAATTTTCCAGAGTAACTGGCTGCCTGGAATCTCCTCCAGAGAGTTGCTGCCTGGTTGTGGGCTTTCTTCAGATTCAGCACTGGACCCCTGAGGAGCACAGAGAGACACTGACTAATTAATAATACAAATCACAGTCATTAGGTCTTTTTTTCCTGTATATCAACTACAACATCTCTAATCTATTCAGCTAACTCCATCCATTCAGCTTACTCCATTTCAATGGTGATGGCAGATTTCTGTGGCTTCAGGTGTATGGTCTTACAGACTTTTAATGGAGGGAGTAGTCTTGGAGAAGGAATGACTAATTTTATGAATGAGTGTGCATCTGTATGTGATTAATGCTCTTTGTATGCTGGGTGTGTTTCAGTGAGATGCTAAAAAAGATGATGAGAGATGTGCAGAGCGTAACGTGTACATCAGAGGGACAGCTCATGTTGGACGTTTGGGGGACAAAGTTAGGGAGGCCAGATTGAGATGGTTTGGACCAGGCAGCTGCCAGGCAGGAGGCAAAGAGGAAGGCCAAATAGGAGGTATACTGTATGTAAATGTAATAAATGAGGATATGAAGCTAGTGGGTACAAGTGTTGAGGATGCAGAAGATAGGGATAGGTGGAGAGAGATGATTCGCTGTGGCCACCCCTGAAGGGAAAAGCCGAAAGAAGAAGATGTGCAGAGCGTGTCTTAGTTGTTTATAATTTTGTTACTTTTATTTTCTTAGTTTGAAAGACCTATGCTTAAACGCATAGCGAGAAATAAAAAAAAAAAGTGTTAAGTGAGGAATAATAATAAGTTGATTATTTTGCTATAAGAGTACCTCCTGAAGTCTTTTATTCATCTTATGTAACAATTTACTTATACAACAATTACAAGTTTAATTTTATTAATGCGCAACACATCATACTTTTTTTGCAATATATATTTATAATTAAAGTTGTGAAATGTCCATGAAACAAGGTCTGTCTCTCTTACGTTAAAGCAGCTATAAACAGTCATTCCTTGTGAAAGCTGTTACTATATTAAATAACGCTCAGGCTAAACACAGAAATTTGCCTTGGCTACTTGAGAAAAACAGCCGAGGAAGAAGAAGAGAAGGAGAGAGCACCTCTTTACTGCTTTTCTTCCCCTCTGTGACCTTATCGTTCTTCTTGTGAGCCTCGAACATTGCCGGATCCACTGCGTACATGCACTCCGTCCATTTCCCGTACAAAACACACACCTTCTTTTTGCTGCAAAGGAATAAGATTCCATAACATGTGGTCCATAAAATGTTTAGAACATATGGTGTATTCTAAAATTAGAAAAGTGTTTTAGGGAAATTCAATTTCAAAAAACCTTTTGTCAAGAATGTAGCCCTCGACTTTATGCAGTTCTTTTCCAAAAAGACCGCAGGGTTTGAAGCTGAGACAGCACTTCTCTCCAGTTCTGGTAGAAAAACAGAGCAGAGGATTTGGAGCATGCAGTTTAGCATTCTGTCAGTATTACTGTATAAAGTGTATCATGTGAATGACACCACGTGTATCTTAAACACTTAACGTGACATGAAAGATCACGCCATAATTTAAGTCATAATTTATGAGCTATTTGGTACAGATGCTTATTTTCAATTTTTATTTTATCTTCATTAGCAACATTGCTGATTAAGCTGAATTAGCAATGTTGCTCCAATACACATATGTAAACACAGTCTGTATAAAGTGTTTAGTTCTGTTTTATGTCTGGCTTCATAACAAATCCAGTAAATATGCACTTAGCACTTAGAGAGCCAGGCATGGCTATGCTTTGCATTTGCAGTTGAAAAGCTAACACTGGGAGACGCAGAACTCACAATGAAATTATCAGTATGAGCTAAGATTACATGTTTATAGTTTCATAACTTTCAAGCATATGAATGCCCAAGTCCACTTGAAAGTGATGTCATGACAGTTCTTGCTAATACAAACTCTACAAGGCTCTGTACATACCTGAGGAAGAGCTATGTGTACTTAGAGAATGATTAAACTACAACTACTTAACTGATAGAGACCTAATCATGACTAATGTGAGATACTCTTGCCTAATAAACCCTTAAAGTATCTTTCGTATAAATAAATGAATAACCCTGAAGTAGATGAAAACAGTAGCTCCTGATCAGCCAGATGATTCCCCAATCACTCACCTGTGGTTGATCACCTCCACATTGCCGTACTGTTCAATCCATAGCTGCCCCACGATGATGTTGTGAACGCAGCATGTCGGATTTGTCCACGTGTACGCCTCATTATACCTGGAAGGAGTAAATTCATCATCAGGCTTAATTACATCCAACACATTTATACTGAACCTTAAATGCGTTTCTTGTTTTTTTCTGTCAGGCTTCACATTTCGAGTTAATCACACTATGAATACATTTATTTAATATTTAATATTTAGTAATAGCCAGAGTTAAAGCTATAACTTCAAGACAGAGGAGTTACACTTTACGGTTTTGCGATAACATGAGAAGCTGCATTTGTGTTTGTCTTTGAGAGAGAAAAAATGAACTATAAATATAACTATAAATAGACAAAAAGTATAGGGTATTACTGCTTTATAAATTTTAAAAAAATTGTAATCACTGGCAAATTGCAGTAGGACTGTAATCAGATGGAGTCAAGGGGGAATGTCTCACTATTTTGTAGTGTATTATTCTCTTATAAAAGCACAGCTTTTTTTTATGTTGTTACAGCAGTAACTGTGTATGTAACATGTACAACGTGCTTTGCTGATGACGTGTGTGTTCTTACTTGGGCAGCTCCAAAGTCATGATGCCCTTCGGCTCAGCCTCCACACTTTTACCCCAGAACTTCAGCTTGGGGTAGATGGACCCGTGGAAAACAAAGTCCGTCTGCAGGCCCTCAGCGTGGAAAGCACTAACTGGAGGATGGTGACTCACCTGCTCCGAGATCACACGGAAACCCAAATCCTCTCTGAGGTAAAAAGAAATTATAGATTTTATTTTAAACTGCATTTAAAATTAAATAAATTGTCCATAAATAATGGAACAATAATGTGTTTAATGTTGCCATGGTCAGTGCTGTTGTGTTTTACATTTACCTGACGAGCTCATATGTTTCCCCCAGCAGGGGGTTAAAGGGTTTTCCTGTCCTCTCCCACTGAGACGCCACTGCAGACACTGCAAACGCTGCTACACACTGAGACACACACACACACAGAGCTAAATATATAAAACACTATGCATGCTGTTTTACTGTATGGTTAGTACAGTATCCAGGATTTAGTCCCACTGCATGATGGATGAAAATATATAATAAAAGTATCATGAAAACTTACAGCATTTGATATGGGTGGAGCATGTGATTTATAAATTAGGTCATGAAAAAACTCATTTATTTATTGATTAATTTTACAAATTATTTTGTAAAATTTTGTATATCTCTAACTATGACAACTGCTTCTGTGTTCAGTTATAGTGAATGACAAGTATACATGCTATTTTAGTCATTTCGCTATCCCGTACTAGCAAAAGCATTCAGTAACAGCAAATTAGTGGTGTGTAAAAAAAAAAAGCTAAGCAGTTTTCAGAAAAAAAAACCACCTTCAATATCAGCATCACTTACTCTGAATTGGTTCTTTGCACTATGATAACTGGATTTTACAGTTTATTCTTGTTCATTTACCTTCATTCTCTCTATGGAGTCAGTGGAGTCGTTAGCCTGCTGGATGAGATAAGTGTGCTCCATGTACTCTGTGAGTCTCTGTAAGAAGCTGAGAGGCTCGTTGAAGATGACCGGCATTGTTATTTTAGACAGCTCCTAAACAGGGAAAATGGAATGATTACAAGAATTTTCAGCACTACAGGCCTGACAACCCTTTAGCATCTTTTAGCAAGTCCTTTAGCAGTTACTTTGCTAGAAACCATTACAAGTTTTCTTGATGAGTTGTTTTATTGTTTTTTTAGCAGGACAGGCTTTCAAAAAAGAAAAAAACTTAAAAAAAAAAAAAAAAAAAAAGACCTTGGAAATAATAATAAAAAAATAAAACAACTTTTTAACCTGAACATGGTGGATAGTATGGGCCTGGAATGTGCTTTGTTAAATGAAATAAAAAATAAAGTAAATAAATTTTTTTTATTTACATTTTTAAATAAATGGTAACAGAGGTTAAAAAAAAAATACAACCAACAAATCCCCAATTTTTAATGAAAATATGATAAATAACAATATTTAAAAAAAATGACAATAATAATAATAATAATAATAATGATAATAATGATAATAATAATAATAATAATAATAATAATAAAACAACACCTTGCCATGAGGTCTGAAATCTAAAGTATTCCTATTTATTTGTTCAGTTGTCTGGACCAGAATAAATTAATTTGGTGGAACTAAAAAGGGACAAAAATTAAGGCACAAATTTGTTAAAAGTCAAAATTTTCCTATACTCGCACATTCCTTTTATACTGCACCAATTTGCCAATTATTTCATACACTTTACATTTTTACTTATTCATTATTCAGAGTTTATAAAAAACACTTGAACTCCTCCTGTAACTGTCCTGGCCAGGGTTTGTTGTATTTAAAAACATGTATGTTAAAGTGAAATAACTAATTTCAGTGTTTTTACCATTCCAATGCATTTTCTCAGTATGCTCCAGATGCTGCAGTTGTTTCTGGAAAACATGGGAGCTGGCAAACTTATCCTGAGAAACGGAAACAAAAAACATGTGGTTATTTATTATTAAGTTTGTATTATATTAAATAATTGAGCCAAAGAAAGTGCACTGATTCTAGCATAGTGCTGCACAACTGCTTTCTAAATCACTAACACACAAATCATCACAATCTGCAAAACATTTCAGTGAACCACAATTTTGCATCCAGTGCTGAAATATTAAAGATATCAGATCAGTTTCCTGTAAATGTGTTGAAAAAGATTGTAAATCTCCTGTTTAATTAGTGCATGCTATGAGAGATTGTTTTAATATATCATAAGCAATTATATTATAGTGTTTGAGTGGATATTGATTCAGTCCTTCAGTCTACAGTCAACATTCTGAACTATTTCTAGCTTCACCTCTAACTTTCTCTGCAAGAAAATGGCAGCCAAATCCAGTGCAGGTACTTACATGCTACAGATGTGTGTAAATGTGTGTAGGAGCACAGCTGGCCAATTGCAAAACATGTATGAAGAGTGCGGCCAATTTATTCCTCGTAAAACAAGAAAGTAAACTATATGAAAACTGGGACGGCTTAACCAACCAAAATGCAGAGACAAAGCTTGTCTAGACAGGAACTGTCACTCACGTAGTGAACGATTTATATCTTAATCAAATCATGTCTTGAGTTTCAGCTGTGTGGATAAAAACAGGAAGTTTAGCTTCATCAGATTATTCCAATTGTCTAAGAGAAAGGAAATATGGCTTCACGAGGCCAATGATTTAAAATTGAGTAGATAAAAAATATATATGTTTAGTGGATGTTTATTGTTTCATAAGAAGAGGTTGGATTAGGAGTTTGCACAGACTACTCCATTAATACATGAACTCCTTGTACTGTGGTCCTGTGCTGTTGTGAATAGTGCTGTGTAATTAGAGGTGTTTGCTGGCTTAAAGACTCTGATGTAGACACGGCATCCACCGTCCATCAGCAAGCTATGAGGAGTTTTACACCCTGTTGCATGCTCTCACATTCAGAATCAACAACTTGAGCTGGGATGCCAGTTCCTTCACACAAGTGCATTTTAAGAATTGCCTCCTAATTAGTGTAATGTGATCCGCATATTTATTATTCTACATATTTATCGTATTATTTCATTTACAGTCTTCTTTGACAGTGTAGTCTAAAATGCTGAAGTTGGAAAGGTTTTTTTGTAGCCTATGTGTGCATGCAATAGAAGATCTGTGCTTTGACATGTTCATGCTGACAGGTTTTGCACTAATAAAATACCTTTAAGAAAGCCATGTCCTAAAATAGACGTGGTTATGGAAAATAACAGACATATATAAAACTAATAACAAAATTCCTATTATACTATTATTTAAAAATGCATACATAGAAATAATATTTTATTAAATTATTAATATTATATTAAATATATTATCATATATTTAAAAATTAAAACTATAAAATATATGTATAATATATTAATAAATGACTTTATTTAGAAGAAATATTTTCTTTATGTTTTTTAGAAGTGATCACTCCACTTTATTTTTTGCCCATTCTCTTGAAAGGTGCCAATAATTTTGGACTCACATGCAAAGTAGTAAACACAGACAAAGACACCTTGACCTTGTATCAAGCACTCTGTTCATGTCTTTATCAGTTTTCACAGATTAACTGAAAAGTTCAAATTACTAGCCGTTACGTTTGGCCGCTTCATCAATCTTTAACAGTTTCGATGTGAGCTCCTCCTCCGGCGCACGCCAATTAAATTATTGATTTCAATACATGAACATCAAAACAAACACATCACAGGGGACATGATGATAAAAAGCTTCCGTTAAACATGATTATATTTTAAATATTCGTTAGCATAGGCATGGTAATAGTAGCATAGTAATTTGTGAGGAATTTGGGGCTCATACCTGGAGCTTTCTTTTTCTGCCGTTTTACATCATTACTCACCTGTGTTTTCTGGCTCCATTGGATTTGGCTTTTTCATCCTCCTCCTCTTCATCACCATGCCAATCCTCCTGGGACATCCTCCCTCCAGTGAAACTGGCCACGCTATAATAGAGCTCTGACCTGCCCTCGTCCCCTTCCTCAAACGAGTGACTCAACTCTAGGCAGCTCTGCGAACGCTCCGAGTCAGACTCTACAGCAAACACGCACACGCACACACACACAGGGGACACGCTAAGAAGAGAAACTGCCATCAAGCTACCTGATGAAACCAGAGTAGGGGATCGGGTGGCTTTTAAAGGAGCAGAAACGCCAAGAAGAATGAAGCTGCACATGAAACAAATAAAAAGTATACAGGAAATGTATTTATTTACTGAAATAAAATCAGATCAAATATATTGCTTTAAGTGCTGATCAGTCTACTGAAGCCACATATGTACTTCTGAAAAACTGCAAAAGCAGTAGTGTGTCCTACTGCACTGCATCATTAATGAAACCAGAAACAATGGCTGCTGTTCCTCAAAGTTCTGGTGCAGCATTCAGAGTACGCAGTCAACTCTGTAATTATTGGGACCCCTCATAAAAATGACCAAAAAATACATGTATAACACGTGTGTTTCTGAGATTATGACCTTAAACATAGAGTCAAATCTCACCTTAGGTTCACACTAGCAAGTTGAGGGATGCAAATACTTTTAGTGAAAACAGTAATATAGTACTTATCAGTAAATGACAGCACTAGAAAAATATAGGAGCACTAACGGGAAAGCGCATCATAGAAGTCGTCCTCGCTGAGAATGGCACTGCGGGGAGACGAGCCTCGAACCACAGACTGCTCCAGCTCATGATGCTCTGTAGCCAAAGTCTGCAGAGCCTCTGACAGGATCTTGTTCTTCTCCACTTCCTGTTCCAGCTTCAGGCTGCGTGCCTACACACACACACACACATATAGATACACTTTGGCTCCTGAGGTTTAAAGAAATCACTTATTGATTTAAACATGATCCTCATTGTTGTCTCTTCACTCCATTGGTCTGTGTTCAGTCTAACATCTGCGTTAATATAATCACTGATTCATTCACTCACTTCTGCATTTTAAAACTTTTGTTGTCTGTATGGAAACATGCTTCTCTGTTCTTTCATGATGGTTTGATGGAGTAGCAGCATCACTAATATATTGATTGACTAAACTGATTACAAATTACAAATTTCAACATGTTTTTTCTCAGAGTTGTCTCAACTTTATGCAGACTGGCTATTTCTACTGTTAGACATGATCTTTCCACATAAACACCAAGGCAGTTTAGAAAAGAAACTAAAATAAAAATCTGTATATTTATGTTTAAGTCTTTTTGGTTTTCCAGGATTTAGCCTTAGCAACATCGATCATGTTTTTTCAGGCTGCCTGACACTAGAATATAAATTTTAAGAATAACCTAGCACTCAATAAGCTTTTGGTTAAATATTAAGAACCCTTTTTTTTTAATACAGTCTATAAATAAGACAAGCTATGATTAAGTTCCTGAATGATCTGATAGAACAGAAGCGGATTGCCACGTTCAAGTACACTCATTTGGAAACACAATCCTTCGGGTATCATGTAACTGGTGGCCCTTTGCAAAACATGCACTGACAGACTTGATGGAATTCTGGTGTCTCTTACACACAGGGTAATACAAGGACAAGGTCGCAAACATCAGTCACCTCCAGCACGCAACCATGATAATTATTGGATTATAACAATAAAACAATATCTCACTGAACAACCTTACATTTGGTGAGATATTGTTGCCTTAGTTGGGTTAGCACTTTTTTGCCGGCTTTCTTAGATTCAATAATAATAATAATAATAATGATAATAATAATAATAAAGGCACCACACTGATGGAACTAGACTCATGTATCCAAAGAAAATAATAGCTCACTATTTAATATTTAAATTAAATAATTTGTAAAAAATTATTGTATTTGTTACAAAAATACATTATATTATAACTGTATTATATTTAATATTTTTCCATTCTTCCCTTAAAAAGTATGTTAACTCTGTCAAATTGGTTGGACATTTCCTGTGCACAGCCCTCTTCAACTTACCCCACAGATTTTCAACTGGCTTTAGACCTGGATTCTAAAAGCTTGATTTAGTTTTGGTGAAGCCATTGCTTTGTTGATTTGTGGGTGTAATTTGGGTCATTTTTTTATTAATAATGATAATAATAATAATAATAATAATAATAATAATAATAATAATAATAAAGGCACCACACTGATGGAACTAGACTCATGTATCCAAAGAAAACAATAGCTCACTATTTAATATTTAAATTAAATAATTAAATTACAAAAATACCTTATATTATCACTGTATTATATTATATTTAAAATATATGTATGTTTATGAGCTAGATATTTAATATTTAAATGTTCAAAATTATATAATATATTCTAAATTAAATAATTATGTACTAAAATGTGTAATAATATTTAGAATATTTAAAACAGTTTGATTAATAATATTAATTAATAATATATTTTGATTAATAATAGCTTAATAAAATATATCTGTTCTGAAAGTACACAATGTGGTAACAATGATTTTTTTTCTACACTACAGGAAATTTTCACAGCTTGCATAATGTCTTCTTTCCCAACCAGAGGATTTTTTCTTTCAAGCATTTTGAGTGATTTTAGCAGTCAAAGGAAACTGACACGGATACTCCTGGTCTCTAGGTGAGATCTCTGAGATCTTCCCAATCAAGAACATTCCCCTCTCAAACTTGCTAATTAGCATATTAGCCTGCATTATCAGTGATTAATCTCCTGGCCTTTACCCAGCCTTCGACCCCATGCTCCTGGGTTTGCACTGCCCGAGTGTCACACTGTCACCCACTGAGTAGCACACCTGATCTCAGGTCATCACACCGATAAACCATCACCTCCTCCTGTACTACCTGAGACATATGAAGTAACAACATCACATGTGTGATGACAGCGCTGTAGATTCCTTTCTGATCCGATAACATTCCTGGGTATAATCATTCAACCTGCTCAGCTGATTTTTTAATGCTAACGGTAACTAGCTGGAATGTTTTATTGAGTGTATATATATATACTGACACGCATGTGACACTTTAACTGCATACAGATCATCTGATTTTATGGGTTTCACAGAAATGGGTGTGAATATTTACGCAATCACAACTTTTTTATTTATAAATAATTTTGCAAGTATATTGATTTCCCCCAACTTCAGGGTGTAGATTCATGGCTTTCTAGTGAAATCCATTTAAATTCCAGGTTGTATAAAAGTTCAAGGCAGATGAATACATATACAAAGCATTATTTCATTCAACAGCAAAGAACCTTGGGAGCAAAGTGTCCATCAGTTGTTGCCTTCAAACTTAACTGCTTTGAATTTTTTATCACTTCTGTTTGGAACAGCCCTGCAAATGTCTGCCTTAGGTGTGTCCTCATTCTAAAAGTCCTACATACGGTTCAGATCAGACCACAGCACTTATAGCATAACAAATATTAAAATTACCACAATATTATAAATTGAAAATCTCCTTAACTCTAAACCTCTTTTATAGATTAATGTTTATCATTTTCTCTTGAAGGAGTTAACACATTGATTGCTTTGCCATTTCTGAAGCTTATTAATACTGAATTCATTAGGAGCCCTGAATACTATTTGTTTATCTCTCTTTATCTATCATTTAAAAAAGGAAGGTTGTTCCATACCCCATCCTGTCTGGAGAACAAGTCGAGACACTGACGGAGACTTGAACAGGTCTCGCTGGAGGCCTCACACACCTCTCTGAGCTTCTGCAGCACAGCCACCGGGAGGCCTGCTCGAATACAACACACACACACACACACACACACACACACTTTACACTGTCAAAGAAAGACCTTATTTAGACCAAAGTCAGAATCGCTCATAACAGACATCATGCAAGAAACAATCTTGACTATCAAATATGAATATCAAGATCACGATTAAGCAAATATAAAATTATTAAACCTACAGTGGATATACAAAGTCAACACACCCCTGTTAAAATGGCATGATTCTGGGATGTAAAAAAGATAAATCCTGTCAGAACCTTTTCCACGTTTATTGTGAAATTGCAAGCTATATATTAAGCTATATAATATAATAAATATATTATTTAAAAAAACAATAAAAGTCATTTAGGGAATAAAAGATAGAAAGAAAAAATTAAAAATACAATAAAGCTTGAAACGAATAAACTGGGTGCACACCCCTAAACTAATACTTCATTGAAGCACCTTTAGATTTAATCAGTTTTTAATAAGCTTGACCTTATTAATATTTTTCCATTCTTCCCTCCAAAAGTATGTTAACTCTGTCAAATTGGTTGGGCATTTCCTGTGCACAGCCCTCTTCAGCTTACCCCACAGATTTTCAACTGGCTTTAGACCTGGATTCTAAAAGCTTGATTTAGTTTTGGTGAAGCCATTGCTTTGTTGATTTGTGGGTGTAATTTGGGTCATTTTTTTAATGCTAAACAGTAAATTTCATTCCTCTTCATCTTAAATGTTGCAGCAGAAGCCTTAAAGTTTTGGGTCAAAATTGATGGTATCTGGAGCTATTCAATATTCCCTCCACCCTGATTAAAGCCCCAGTTCCAGTTGAAGAAAAGTAGCCTGAAAGCATGATGCTGCCACCTCCATGTTTCAATATGGGAATGGTGTGCTTTTAAAGATAGGCTGTGTTTTTATGGGCAAAAAGAAATTGGATGTTTTTTTTTGTGTGTGTGTGTGGGGGGGGGCATATTGCCACCCTCCCCTGTAGCCCAGATATATGAAGAATTCAGGAGTTTGTTGTCACATGTAGAGAGCAACAAGTACTTGCCAGAAATTGCTGCAATTCTTTGAATGTTGCTGTTGGCCTCTTGGCAGGAATCCTGGGTTATCTGTTATCACGTTTCACACAGCTAAACCATACTTGGGGTATTAATCCTGGGTATTCATTAACAGACGTTTCACACTGTACATTCCTAAACCCCGGGTTCTTATTTGCATATTTGCGGGGTCACTGATTGAAGGAACAGCAGGCAACCTGTTTACACTGTACTGACTTGACATAAGCCTCGCTGCTCAATTTCTGATTGGCTGTCTGTTGCCAAGCGTCCAGCAGCAACAAGCAAACACCGCTCCACTTCACACTGAGCAAACGTAGCACCACAATGCGGGGTGCCAACCATACCCCGGAGCAGAGTTTCATAACGCTGGGTAAAAAGCAGTGCTAACGACGCTTTCAAATTACAGATGTGAACCGTTTCTTTACCAACAACGATAACCCGGGGTTAAGCGCAGTGTGACAAGCCTACAAGAAGATATCAGATGAATCCTATAGGAACAGCTGTACTTTATTTGTGTTGAATTAGTCACATTAGGTATATACTAATTAGTACTTAACATGAATGTTTTAATGTGATTGGTTGATTCTGAACACTGCCACATTCCCTATTATAAAAGGTTGAGCAGACTTTGCAAGCAGGTTATTGTACATCTTTTTAATTTTTTGCTCTAAATGATTCTTATTGTTTCAACTTTAATATACCGGTTGCAGTTTTACTTAAAAGTTGGAAAAGGCTCTGATGCAATTTATCTTGTTTTCATTTTTTTTTTTTTTTACACAACAAAAAAATGCCATTTAACAGTGGTGTATAGACTTTCTATATGCACTGTATTTCTAGAAACTTTTATTAATTTCAAGTCTTTTTCTATAGATAATTTTATCAACTAAGCATTTATTGCTAGAAAAAGCAAGCTTAAATCTGTAGTCTCAGCTAAGGTCTGAGATGAGAAGAAATGTGTATAATTTTGGCATGAAATGCTCTGGATAGAGACCTTTGTGGTAGAAGATTAATAAATAATTAAGTAATGAAGAAAAATTATTGTCCCATGATGAAACTTCCCATCTGGACATAAGAGCTGTCTCTACTGGCTTTTAATTAATAATGAAAAAATATAAATACAGCTGTTCTTGCCTTCACTGAGTGCATCCTCTTTCACCATAGAGAGGAGGGACAACAGCTCAGACTCCAACTTCCCATGACACGCCTCAGCCCGCTGTAAACAGCAGTGACAGAAAGTTATGAAAAAGAAATCCAGAAAATTTGGTAAAGAATTTGGGGATAGTGTAAGATACAACAACCATGTTACACCATCACAATAAGGCAGGTCTAAAGTTTTGGACTATTCTGAACTACCATCTACTGATGATGTTCTTTATTCATGATATATGATAAGCGTATGAGAACACCAGTCATTCAAGAATGTGGATGAAAGAAATATACTAGGGAAGCTGTTCATTTGTTTAAAAAAACAATCAAATGAACAATTTCTTCTCATGCATTACGTGACTGAAAACCAAGAGAATGTGATGATGCTTTGTAGAATAAGCTGACCTAGCACTTTTTCTACACATCATTTTAATTTATTATTTTACCCCCCAAAAAAGTATTCATCATTAATGTTTCTGATGAAGATGTACATCTCCTCCAGTTACAAAAATCCTTTTGTTTTAATCGGATGATATGATTAATAAGTGATAGTTATACAGTATGTGTGTATCTATAATTGGAATGGATTCTTTAGTGGTTTTTAAAAGTATTTCTAGCCAGAACGTAAACGTCTGTCAGACAGATGCACTTGACATAATCATTCCAGGAATTGGGATTAACGGATTTCAGTTCCAAATTGTTTGTAAATGAGATGAATAAAATTTGGTTGACGGAAAAATAATTCTGTGCTAATATGACGTTTAGTTCTATAATATGTTCATAATGCTTACATCAATTAATGCTGCATGGATTGTGTTTTTTATTTTGCGTGTTAGTTTTATGTGGTTAAAGTTGTTTTGTGGTACAATTCGGGCTATAAATACTGTATTGAACTTGTCAATATCAGAATAAACAATAAACAGCTCCTTACTCACCTGCAGAGACTCTGTCAATTCACCCAGCAATATCACCTCATCCTCATCTTCCTCACTTCCCTGATCCTGTGAGCAGTAATGAGTGCTGAAAGCCGAGTGTGCCTCGATAGCTTCCAACCATTTCTTTAACACACACAAACACACACCTCTCAGAATTTAGACTTTAGAGTGTGAGTATGAAAACAATCCTGTTTTTTCTTTCTTTCATGAATCGTCTCTAATTAATAAAATCTGTTCTTACTCTTCTGGTGGCTTCTGGGTTGCCTTTTGGTGAGACTTTAAAATAATGGACGCTTTCATCAAAGTACTTGACTGTAAAGTAGCAGCTGTCTTTAGTCTGTTAGAGTAAAGCAACATATTAGGGCAGTGAAAATATTACAAATAAGAACATATGCATCTAGTATTAGACATTTTTTATTACTAAAGATTGATCTTACACTACATTGGGCTTGGGTCAGGGTTTTGCAGCCTTTACTCTGAATGTTGGATGTAGCATCAGACCTCAAATAAGAACAAACATTTATTAGGATTCAATATTATTAATAATAGTATATTAAACACTGCAGTCTGGTTGATGTGTCTTTGACTGGTACATATGAGCTTTCATGAAATATATTCTCAAGTTGTTAATCATCTCACTGCTTAGTCTCTCCTACTTGAAGACACACCCACTTTCCCGTTTACGGTCACTGAAACATTCACTCAAGGGAATTATTAAAATAACTCTTTCTGCTTCATAGCCAGATATGTGACTTTTTTAATTCAGCATTTGTGAATGTGAAGAAGCAAACTTTTAAAAGCACTCACTGTTTTGAGTACCATGACAAAACTCCATCTTGAAGAACGACCCAGCAGGAACGCCAGCCAAAGAACCTGGTGCTCTAGAGCAATAAATAACATTCACAACATCTGGGAATTACTACTCTACTGTCCTCAGCCCTGAGTTCAGCATATAATGTAATAGCAACTGCTCAAATCAGTAATTGATAAAGCACAATAAATAAAGATTGTAGTAGAGTTGTATTAGATCAGTTAATATTCAGACATATTAAATGGTTAATACATCATATTTATATATATAATTATATATGATGCTTATAAATAGAAGCAAGATTAAACAGTGGTTTATACAGTATGGTATATTACCACTATGTATGTATGTACACTGTATGCACACACACACATAAATATACCATAAATAATACCATAAAAATACCTTCCAAAGAGGACCTTCAAACATCTGAACATAACGCCTCAGACCCTGTAAAGAAAAAGCACTGTCACAATCACTGCTGAAAATAATCCAGGATGGAGTGTTGTGTTGAAAAGGAAGTTACTATTACCACCCTGAAGTTGATTAATTTCCAAAACATCTTGTCCAGATACGTTTCATGCTTCTTATAGCATAGAAAGTTTTCAACTTTCCAACATTTACAATTTTTATATATTAAAGAACGTAAACTTCTCTGTCCAGAATATATCGTCAGCAAAAGCTCCGACTGTTACAAGTCAAAACTCAACTCATATCAACAATTTTCTTTAATCTGTTTATATGAAATGTCCACTGTAAATGACCTATTACTATAGAAACTACAGCATATCAGAACAAGCCAATGACCAATCAGAATCCAGAAGCCTACAACACTGGGAGATAGATACTAACAATGTAGTGTAGTGTGTCTGTGCGCTTCACTCACTTTCATCAAACCGCCCTCCAGGATCTGCCTCATCTCTGCATCTTTCGCAAGATCAAATACAGTCTGACCTGAAAACACACCATGGAGAAAACTTAACAGTATATCAAAGCGTGTCTAAATCAGCACACACTCATCATTTCATCACACACTCACTTCATTTTTAAAAGAAAAACAAGATATTGTCCCATCCAACAATACTATTAAACAGGGTCATAAAAAGCAGAATTTCATTTCCAAATAGCTTAAACATGTAACTCTGCTCTGAATATTAATTTCATCAACATTTTCCCAGTTACAGAGTCACACCCTTGAGAATAGTCTGTAGAATAGCTCACTTGTACTTCCAGATGAACTCGACTCTGTTTATGCTGAAATGTACTGAGTCAATATTTATTTATTTAAATAAAATCTTATGTCAAGATTCATCATTTGATAGCTCATTGATTCATTTTCTATTTAAGTGTTAGGCAAAAATAAAGCAAAACTAAAATAAAACAAAATGCTGTATTGTTCGCAACTTCATGTCGAGTTGAAAAATTAATACAAATGGCATTCTATTTATTTGTATGAGATGATGATGATGATGATGATGATGATCTGTTCTGTTACCGTTCTTGTTCTTGATGTTGGGGCTGGCTCCGTTCTGCAGCAGTTTGACTGCACACTGTTTCTGGCCTCTGTATGCAGCGCAGTGTAAGGGAGTGTTACCCAGCAGATCTGTGCAGTTGATGTTTGGAGGTTTCTCCCTGGCCAGCTATGTCAGTTTGTTAGAGAAACAACATGTAAAACACTTCTGACATGCTGTTATAGGAAAATAAATCAGTTTGGAGTTTAAACCTGTAAGCATATTGACTTTTGGGGTTAAAAACTATAAGTCACAGGTAGATGTTTTGCTAACAGGAAACAAGGCCACAGAAAATATAAGAAAGCATTGTACACTTATGAGGCAAGAATAGCAGATGAAAAAGGAAAAGGAGATTAACCCCTTGGGTTAAGCACAAAGAAGCCACAAACAGTTTCTAGTGAAGCTGGATATAAGCATAAGGCCCTTTCTCTGAATTTCTAACCCTCTCCGATCACATGCTAAACATTGGGTTGCTCAACATGTTTAGAATGCTGGCTGTTGCACATGATCATGTGGGTGATAAGCTGTGGTGCTAGTACCAGTTTTAACAGGGTAGTTGTGGCTCCTTCTCGAGCTGCTTCTAACACCTGCTCCTCCAACTTCCTCTCCTCGGTACGCTCAGCCGCTGCCAGAGAAAAAAACCCTCTAATCAGCATTGAAAAAGCCAAACCATGTTGCTTATAGTAATAAATACTAGGCATACATTTCCTGTCATGCATTAAATCCATGTGAGGTAATCACTGCTTTGTTATGTGCAACACCACAGCTCTCATGTAATTTTAAGTGTAAAAAAGATGAAAGAAGTTGTGGTAGTTGTTTAAAAAAAAATACAGCTTACCCTAATAATATACGGCTGCTTTCACACAAGGCATTTCCCCCAATCACCAGTGTATGATTTACCAGCATATATAAGAGTTACCAAGTCTCAACAAAATTTCTAGCCAAACTTTGTCTCAAAAAGCTCAGAAAAAGGAGGATTATATGAGTACCCTCCAGCATGCTCCTGATCTCCTCATCATGTGTGATGTCTTTGGGAATCTGAGCTGAGCCATTGATGACTGAAGGACAGGCATCGTACTGAAGCAGCAGTTTCACCACCTCCTACACAGAGACACAGAACACAAAAAGTAAAAATCCACACCCAAATAATAATCAAACCTCAACTGAAGAGACAGGGGTTGGACTCTGAAACTGAAACATTGGCCAATATAGTGTTGGAGATTTCATGGCATTATATGAACGACCTGGTGGCCAGTCTTCACTGAGTTCACATTCCATAAGAGCAGAGTGTGAGAATATTGCACATAAAATATTGCATTATAACACATAAGACATATCAGAGATCAAAAGAGGACAAATCGTTGATATGAGCCTCTCACATCATTTTTGTGATGGATGGGTGTGTCAGTGCTGAAGACTACTGAACCATCCTGGACCATGTGCACCCTCAAGGTTCAACCCATGAAAAGTTTCAGTTCCAGTACAAATGTAATGATTATTATGTTAATATAATAATGTACCTGTCGTCCTGTGAAAGCTGCTTTATGAAGTGGTGTGTCGCCTACGTTGTTTGTCAGATTGGCATCTGCTCCAGCCTGAACAAGAGATTCAGTGACATTTTATTGTTTCATTATTAATTCATAAAGAAAGTTTACTTAAAGAACATTTACCTTAAGCAATTCCTCCACCACGTCCTTGTGTCCGAAGTAGCAGGACAGATGAAGAGGAGCCCATCCCAAATTTGACCTACTCTTGCCTGAGAGCAAGAAACAGTGTTACAGTCAGCATTAAATCCATAAGAAATAAAACACTAAAGAAAATTCCATCCTTATTGCCTCCATGGTCAAAAAATAATGCTGTGAAATTGCCCACTCGGTGCCTATATGGTATGTAAATCAGGATAAAGTGCTCTCTAGGGTGTCCCTTAAACATAATGCCATCCATCTATTTCTTAGATAAACCTAAACCTAAAGTCTAATGCAATAAACCAAACAATATGGGCACAAGACTATAAAAATGTAATGAAACACACACAATACCTTTACAGTTGATGTTCAATTTTGCTTCTTCCTTTATTTTAGACATCAAAAGTCTTTGAATTCCTGCCAGGTTCCCATTTCTGGCATCCCGGAGAAACTGCTCCTCAGGATCGAGCCCCTCCATGACTCCTCCATGAAAAAAATAAAAAAAATAAAACATTAGCAGCCCGAGTACTTAACCCTGAAGAACACCACAAATACTTCTGAGACAGACAAGCAAACAAACCATAAAGCACACTATACAAACTGAATAGAAACTATTCTTTACAAGACATACAATAAAATACAGGATTATAAACACTGTTGAGATTAAGATTTAAATGATTTAAAAACAACCTCAACTAACCTAGATTATGGACAATATAAAGCTATATGTTGTAGACATAGCAAATACTAAAAAATTACACCCATAAATTTTTTGCCACACAAATCTAGAGAATGTCTTTGCATGCCATGGTCTTAAGATTTCCCTTCACTGGAACTAATAGGACCAAACCTGTTCCATGTGTCTATGAAGACATGGAATGCCAGTGATAAGGTGGAAGTACTTGAATGATTCAAGCCCTGACCTCAACCCACTCAACAACTTTGGGATGAACGGCACACCAGATCTTCATATCTGATATCAGCCTGATCTCACAAATATTGTTTAGTCTATTGTATCTTACTAAGGCATGTCTCTGTTATTTGATTTACTACTGAAATAAATCCTGTAATGTTTTTGTAATGTTTCTGTAAGAGATGGCCTGATGACACACTTCCTTTTGGGATGCCGTGAGTATCATCTGCTCCTGATCTCCACATGATATGGTTTTCTTGAAGCTTTTTTTTTTTTGAAGAAGAAGAACTTCACAGTTAAGTCCTTTCACATAACAATCATTTACAATGCAGTGTTACAAATTATGGCATGTAAATATAATAAAAATCTATCCTAACACTGTTTATATGTAAAAACGTTTATGTTTATTTGCAGATCCAAAAAGACTATTGAGGTTTTTTTTGTTGTTGTTGGAATCAGCCTAATACTACTTTCCAATCCTCCAACTAAAATTAGAACATTAACAGGAACTAGAACATGGTACCCTATAGCTCCTATACTTTCCTATACAGAATATGTATAGGAAATAATGTTGACATATCTAAAATCTTTACGTAAAAAAGGGGGTCACAGTTGATCTATCTATCATGTGATCTATCTACCTACCTACCTAAAGACAGAGAAATAAATATGCAGTATACTGAAGTATTTATCTGTTTATTTCCTCATCCTTTTCCTTCATTCACAGTGACGGTACACTCACAAAAGAAATGGAGAAACCACAGTCTTGTTACTTCCTTACTCTGAGCAGGAAATAAGAAAGCTGCTGTGAGGTGGTCAGCACATGATGCAGGTTTCTTTTACATGCCTTTTCACAAAAATGTTGAAAGAAGCTTAACCAAGGACAATGACTCATTTTAGTAACAATGAGCTTTGTAATACTGAGTCATGTTTGACTTTGCAATTATTACTGAATTTAAACCACATAGTAATGGCAATGGGCCTTCATTACAAACAGCAGTGGAATCAGCCTTCACATTTGGGGAAGGGTTTTAAAAAATTATTAAAAAGCATGTTGATGTGATGCACCCTGACTGAATTATTATTATTATTATTTTATTTTATTTTTTTTATTTTTTTTTAAAAATACATTTTTATAGATTTCAAGAAGTTTCTCAGCAGGCTTTTTTTTCCCTTCTAGATCATATCTGTATGTACCTGTATCTCATCTTTCCATAATGACCATATAAAACAAAAAAAGAAAATTAAAATAAAGAATTAATAAATAAAAATAAAATAAAAAAATTTTTAAATAAAAAATTAAATAAAGAATATATAAAGAAACAAGTTAGCTCCTGTCTACATTTCTGGTATAGCAGCTATCCACAGACTCTGATTCACTCTCTAGATGTGAATGTACTTAAAGTTTTGCAGCTTGTCATGTTACTGAGAAACCGCAAAGGGTAAAATTCAAATACAAAATAAATAAATAAATAAATAAATAAAGAACTGAGCCATTGCTCACACAGCACAGCTCTTTTAAATCTCTCCAAATCCAGCTCTGATGTGGACATGGTTCAGCTCCTGATATGCTGTTGTGTGTGAAAATACCCAGAGATCAGCAGTTTCTAAAATACTCAAGCCAACCCATCTGGCACCAACAACTATGCCATGATCAACGTCACAGAGATCACACTTTCTCCCCATGCCGATTTTTGAAGTGAACATTAACAGTAGCTCTGGATGATTTATGCTTCCTGTTTTGATTAGATCCAAATACACTATATTGCCAAAAGTTCTGGGACACCACTCCAAATCATTCAATTCAGGTGTTGTTTTTTTCAGGGGTTGGGCTTGGCCCTTAAGTTCCAGTTTTTCAGCATACCAAGACATTTCGGACAATTTCATGCTCCCAACTTTGTGGGAAAATTTTGGGGATGACCCCTTCCTGTTCCAACATGACTGCACACCAGTGCACAAAGCAAGGTCCATAGAACACCTTTGGGATGAATCAGAGCGGAGACTGTGAGCCAGGCCTTCTCGTCCAACATCAGTGCCTGACCTCACAAATGTGCTGCTAGAGGAATGGTCAAAAATTCCCATAAACACACTCCTAAACCGTGTGGAAAGCCTCCCCAGAAGAGCTGAAGCTGTTATAGCTGTAAAGAGCGAGCCATCTCCATATTACATTCAAGTGCATGTAAAGGCAGATGTCCCAAAACATTTGGCAATATAGTGTATATAAAATCATTAGAGGAATCTATTCCAGTTAATTTTCCTTGGTGATCAATTTCGACTCTAAAAGCACTAAAACAAGGGAAATAAACTACAGATACTGATCAATAGGCTTATTTAGAGGAAATTATATGTGCATTACAATTCTGTACATATAATGAGTGCAATAATATAGTCACTGGGTAAAAATCTATAAAATGTGATCAACTTTTATTAGGAAACAGAATAAAATTTAAGTAAAGCTGAATATTTCTTATTTATATGTGAACTTTACTCACCAGAGGCTGGGGTTTAACACATGCCTGTCCTTTCCGACCCAAAGTGAAGTACCATAGTGAGTAAAATAACTAAAATAAAATAAGATGATCCTCAAGTTTCTATATTTCCACACATAGATAAGCTCTGTGATTCCTCGCAGTACAGAACTCTTCCAGTTTTAGATGAATTTATATTTATTTAAAGTTTTTTTTCCCATCGTTTTTGGAAGTCACTGCATTTTTTGCTGAACAATTTTGCCCACCAGACAGCAAACGGCATCAAAACACAGAGTTTGCAAGCACTTGAACAGCTGACCACGGAGTAAATACCAACTCGCCCTCAACTCTACACAAAGTATTCTATGTAGGGTGTAAAAGCTTTTATGTTGTACCCTAGGTAGTGCACGTAAGTAGAAGGTAATGTGTCATTTAGTATTCGGCTTATCAGAGACGGTTAATCAGCACTTCCGGGTATTAAAAAAATCCTCTAGTCAAAATAAAAGTAAGACGTAATGAATTAGTCATACTATGGCACAACTTCAGGTTATTTCCCTTTCATAACATCATGATTTCAGTGTATTAAAAAAAATGCAAGTATTGTCAAATTAATGTTATTTAACGTGTTAAGTCACCTTGGTTTAAAGATCTAATCAACCGACTCAAATATATCGGAGCCCAAAATTATTTATTTATTTGTTTGTTTGTTTGTTTTTTACAAATGTTATATTAATTATTAATTATTAAATGTTATGTCAAATCTTATTTTTATATTTTTCAAATTTTTATATTAAAAATTTAATTCACATTAGCAGTGATATTGACATACAGCTCGCAGTAACCAAGCTTTGAATTAAGCCTTTAAATATTTGTAGAAATACAAACATTCATTTACTGAAATCTCAGTGTTTGCCTAGCAGATCAATGTAAAACTCATTACACTCTAAGCGTACTTTTAATTTGTAATATTTTATAATCATGTATTTGTTTATCATTGTTTAGTTTGATAACAGCCACTGCCTTTGCTTTATTTTGGCAATGTTTATTTTGAATGAAGCGGTTCAGTCCTTGGCTGTATCTCAATTCACCTAATAAACAACACGTAATGCACTATGTAGCGTGTAGACGCTTGTTCATTTATCCACTTTCTAGGGCGCCTGATTATTCAGTTGAGCAGCATATAGAATTGAGCCAAAATGGCGGCAGTCATGTCAGACGGAGTTGCAGCGCCTTTACCTGGAAGATGCGCTTTTTTCGTGGCGAAAAAGAAACGTTACTGCAAAATGGTAGTTGGAAAAGGGAAAAGGTTTTGCGGTGAACACGGAAATGCGGTAGGTTTATTTAACGCTTACCTTGCAGTGTGTGTTCTATCCAACTTTCCATGGTTCTGGTTAGCCTGTTAGCTACATGCGCTGACACTTGCTGAATTCTTTCACGTGCGTCTTGTTTGTTTCTTTATTATTTTTCTCTGCAGGATTCAGACAGTGAGAGAAGACGGATCCTCTGCCCTCTGGACCCGAAGCAGTAAGTAAAGTTAAAGGAGGGGGCCTGATGTGGTCAATCTGCACACATTCCTCACTAATCTACAGTTCAATAAAGGTTTCACTCAGTGCTGAGATTTTGGAAAACTCGCTCATATGCAGAAAAAAGATTAAATTAAATAAAAGAAAAATAATGTATTTTTATAGCAGATATTTATTTTTTCTGACAGCACTGTGTTTGAAGACAGTTTGGCAAAACACCTGAAAAAGTGTAACTCGAAGGAAAAGCCCAAACCTGTGAGTGTTTCATCTTCAACAAGACTTTTTCTTTATATATATATATATATATATATATATATATATATATATATATATATATATATATATATATATATATATATAAATAATTTATAACAGGACAGTTATAATATTTTTGTTGAATATTAACATCATCCCCCTTGAAATGTGGCACATTTTGATCAACTACTTCACTGAATTCAGGGGTTGGGTCTCGGCCCCTTAGTTCCAGTGAAAGGAACTCTTAATGCTTCAGCATACCAAGACATTTTGGACAATTTCATGCTCCCAACTTTGTGGGAACAGTTTGGGGATGGCCCCTCGCTGTTCCAAAAACAAAACAAAGGCTGCACAAAGCAATGTCCATAAAGACATGGATGAGGGAGTTTGGTGTGGAGGAACTTGATTGGCCTTGAGGAGTCCTGACCTCAACCCGATAAAATACCTTTGGGATGAATTAGAGCAGAGACTCTCAATGTGTAACAAATTCACTTCTAGTAGAATGGTCAAAACTTCATATAAACACACTCCTAAACCTTGTGTAAAGCCTTCTCACCCGTGCACAAAGCAAGGTCCATAGAACACCTTTGGGATGAATTAGAGCGGAGACCTTCTCGTCTAACATCGTTGCCTGACCTCACAAATGCCCTTCTAGAGGAATGGTCAAAAATTCCCATAAACACACTCCTAAACCTTGTGGAAAGCCTTCCCTGAAGAGTTGAAGCTGTAATAGCTGTAAAGGGTGGGCCAACTCCATATTTCATTCATGTGCTTGTAAAGGCAGACGTCCCAGTTTCGGAATGGCTCCGAGGCTCCTGGCTCAGGACTCTGTGCAGGCCAGTCAAGTTCCTCCACATCAAACTCGCTCATCCATGTCTTTATGGACCTTGCTTTGTGCACTGGTGCGTAGTCATGTTGGAACAGGAAGGGGTCATCCCCAAACTGTTCCCACAAAGTTGGGAGCCTGAACTTGTCTAAAATGTCTTGGTATGCTGAAGCATTAAGAGTTCCTTTCACTGCAACTAAGAGGCCAAGCCCAACCCCTGAATTCAATGATTTGGAAGGGTGTCCCAAAACTTTTGGCAATATAGTGTATTTTACAATATAATCCACACTGAATGTAGTGCTTTTTAGACTTTATAATTATCATATGATCTTTAGGGATGTCCAGTGTTAACTTTTTTTTTAAACTACATTAATTGACATGGTTCTCTGTTTTCACTGTGATTTAAAAAATCCCTCATTACCCACAATGCCATTCACCCTGCTGCTGATAGTGGGGCCAGTGGGACTTAAACTCCTTCTAAAGAGAGCAATGCAGCAGTGCTTTAGTCTTTTAGTCTGTCCAGCTTTCTTGCCTCCTCATCTGAAAGGAAAGGAAGTTCTTCTTTTTTTTGTTTTCAAGAGCTAACAGTAAAACATGTGGTCTATGTGTGTGATCAGTGGAATATAACCACGCTAGCTATGATAATGTCCCTCTGTGACATCAGAGCAGCACACAATCACTAACTTCATGGAATAATGAAAATACAGAACCAACCATCACCAGACTCATTAATCACATAAGAAATGTTTTAATACCAATATACTTAATGTGTTTCAGGGTTGAGATTTACTTTCCTGTATGGTCATCTTGTCTGATTTGCTTTTAAGGTCTACTATGTGAAAGACATCAATGCTGGGTCTGAAACCGAAGAGGAAATTGCCGCTGATGAGGTAAAAACAATTTGCGCTCATTAACCAGTAAAAATGCTCTTATACCAACATTTTATGTCAGTTGGTAGTATGAGACATGCTTATGTTGTGTCTCATGTTTTTAATTATTTTCTTGATAAATGATTCATTTAGAATAACTTCTTGGAATTAAAAAAAGTATAGAATTATTACACAATTCTTTAATCACCCATAAACCATGCAGGGGTATACAAACTTTTGCATTCAGTGGTGTAAGATTTAACATGCATTTTATCCTTTCTTAAATGTTTATTTGTTGAAGGTGTCTATTGCTGAGCGATCTAAAGAGGAGCTTTATAGTCTTATTCAGAAACTGAAGACTGCAGTGAAAGGTATGTGTAAGATAAGAAGCCCTGTTTACATTTGATATTTCAGTGCAGGAATCAGGTTGAGTAATTCGTGATGTTAAAGGCAGGGCATTGTGAAGCTTTCCCTCACTATCACTGCTTCCTCATCCTGTTTCTGCACTATTCTCAGGATTAAACACGGAACCTGACGCTAGCCTTCTCTCTCATCCGGCTCTAAATGAAGCTCTTAATGATCCCAAGAATGGAAACTTTGCTTTTAAACACCTTAAGCAGCAGGTAATATTCAATAAAAATAACTTGGCTAAAAAAATTATAAATGTGAACTGTACTTAAACGTGTGCTGCATGTTTACTAGGCCTCGATTTTGGGGAATATGGAGGCTTTGGAGCTGCTTGGGCCTGAGAGGTGTTATGTAGAGTTTGGTGCTGGAAAAGGTAAACTTTCCCACTGGATTCATGTTGCCCTTCAGGAAGCCAAGAACGTCCACTTCCTGTTAGTGGAGAGATCCAGTACTCGCTTTAAGGTATGCATTTTCATGCACTATTCTAATACTCAGCTAAAGGGCGCTGGTGGCTCAGTGGTAGGTTTCTTGCCTAGCATGTGGAAATCCTGGGTTCGATTCCCAGCCACTGGATGCATCCCGGATAAAATGGGTGGGTTGTGTCAGGAAGGGCATCTGGCGTAAAACCTGTGCCAAGTTGTTGTGTGGTCCAGCTGGTCCGCTGTGGCGACCCCTCACACGTAGGGAGCAGCCGAAAGATCAACAACAACAACTCTCATACTCAGCTATCAAGGCCACACCCCCTTTAAAAAAACATTGTCACAGAGGCCACACCTCCTTCAGTACAATCACATTAGCCATGCCTTCCCCAGTAAACCTGTTGAGAAACCACACATTTACTAAAATCCAGTCCCCCACTATCATCACTATAGTATAAAAGTAGTAAAGCACTTTGTGGGGTTCTGTTATAGAAAAATAATCAACTTTGGAGTGGTAACAGTAACTATGCTAGATCACATCACCCTGCAATTCAGTATTTTCCTAAAATAGCACAACATGGGGATTTTTAGTTTGCCATTTTTTGTTTATTCTTTTCTAAAATGCATTTTTCTCATTTGTTAAGGTAGATGGCAAACACAAAAACACAGACTCGACCTTCGACAGGCTGCAGGTTGACATTCAGCACCTTGACTTAAGTGAGTGATGATTTTTTCCCAAAATAAGAAATTGAGATGTACAGAAAATGTATGTTGTGATCTTTTCACTTACTTTAATGTTCTATAGGCAGAGTTCCATTTTTACAAGAAAAGTGGCTTCCTGTAATTGCAGTGGGCAAACACCTGTGTGGTGCAGCAACAGGTGAGTTACTTCTGGTAACTTCTGTCTGTTTTGTCTAACTTCTGTCTGTTATATCTTGTAGATTATAACCAGCCTTTTTTGGCTTTACAGATTTGGCTCTGCGGTGCTTATTTGAGCACAGTGCAAAAGACAAAGACCATGAGCCTCCCAATAAACGTATAAAAGTGCAAGAAGGAGGTGAGGAGGTGAGGTGTGGTTCTGAAAGCAGTGAGGAGGTCGTGGTATCAGGGCTCACTATTGCACTCTGCTGCCATCATCGCTGTGAATGGAGGCATTATGTAGGAAAGGACTTTTTCAAAGAGCGTGGTCTTGGAGCCTCAGAGTTTTCGGCTTTCCAGCGCATGTCCAGCTGGGCTACATGTGGCATGAGCAGAGTCAAATCCACCTTAAATCCTGAGAAATCCTCACAAGAGACCGTCAAAGATGAAGAAGAAGGAGAAGAGGCTGAACATGAAGAGATTTCGGAAAACTTTCCTGATCATCTCAACAAGTAAGCGTTTAGAGATTAGTAGAATCAATGAAGCTGTAAGAAAAGACAGAGATTTGAAGATGGAGAGAAAGATAGATTGAGGGAGACAGGAAGATAGAGAGAGTCTAATGGAGACAGGAAAACAGACAGAGATGGCAGGATAGAGAGAGACAGAGTAAGATGGTCAGGGATAGTAGAAACTGCAAAGTAGGAGAAAAACGGAAAGAAATGAGCAAAGGAGAAAGATCGTGGGAAAGAGGTGAGAGAGAGACTAAAAACACAAAGAAAGCGGTGTGTCTGCTTATTACTCTTCAAGCAACACTGGTATTTTTTGGCCAAAAGCTCTATATGATTTATCTCCTTTCTCATAATTAAACTTGTAGAAGTGTCATATAGGCTGGTCCAACATCTTTGTATATTAAGTTGTTTCCCCAATTTTAACAAAATCTACACAGCATGTATTAGTTGATGAAAGTCCTGGGTTCCTTGTGTTGTTAGTGTTCTTAGCCGTGTGTGTGTGTTCTCTCCGTTCCCTGTAGTGCCATTTCAGCAGAAGAGCGTGAGAACGTCGGACGCCTGTGCAAGATGCTGATCGACCATGGCAGGCTGCATTACCTCCAGCAGCGAGGCTTCAAATCCAGCCTCCGATTCTACACCAGCCGAGACGTGTCTTTAGAGAACGTGCTTCTGACTGCGCTTCCCAACTAAACGCACAAACTCTAAACAACAAAAAATAGTTCAGAGATTATTTTTAGTTTTCTCATTTTGGGTCCTTGAGCTTTTGGACACAGTAGCAGCAGCAGAGAGCAAACAGTCCTCACTAGTCCTTGACTAGAGAGACAGAACATATCTTTACAGGACGTGCAGGACAGATGAGACAGGACAGGACAGGAGGCAACAGCAGCAGGAGCAGCCGGCATGCAGGACTGAGTCACGCCACTTCCTCTATCAAACCCTCCAGTGTCACATTTATCACTGATGTATAAGTCTGGGATCCTGAAACACATTTTTGATGGACAGTTGGTCATTCACGGGCCGTGCAGATTTCTTTTTTTAATTATTTTTATTTAAAAAACTATCCTAGCATTTGTGAGCACAGTGCATATTGAGTATTGCGTAACCTCTTTTGCGGGCTTCATGGATGTAATGGTGCATGAATTCTTTGCCGAACATCTCTCTGTCATTCTCCTCCTCTGCCACGTCCTCTTTCAGGTCAGGGAGAGTCACATCATACGTCAGAGGGTTGTCTCTGAAGTTTACAAACCTGCCAAAAACAATCTATTATTTTCAAGATGCTATCAATTAAGTCAAGAAAACAACACTTTACCAAGAAAAGGAAGGTAAAAGTAACCACAATAATACAGAAATAAAGTTTCAGCTTTCATGTTCTGTGTCTTTTGAATTTAATTTCTGTTTGATTTGACTGCTGTTTTGTCTGACAAATGTAAAAGGTTTAGCTAAAATATATAGCTTAGTTTTCACGTTTTCATCAACAATCAATACTATGAGTAAACCTGACCTGCTGGCACCTCTGCACTGACAAGTGAAGTGAATAACACTGATGATCTCCTCATCATGGCACCTGTTAGTGGGTGGGATATATTAGGCAGCAAGTGTACATTTTGTCCTCAAAGTTGATGTGTTAGAGGCAGGAACAATGGGCAAGCGTAAGGATTTGAGTGAGATTGACAAGGGCCAAATTGTGATGGCTAGACGACTGGATCAGAGTATCTCCAACACTGCAGCTCTTGTGGGGTGTTCCCGGTCTGCAGTGGTCAGTATCTATCAAAAGTGGTCCAAAGAAGGAACAGTGGTGAACCGGTGACAGGGTCATGGGTGGCCAAGGCTCACAGATGCACGCGGGGAGAGAAGGCTGTGATCCGATCTGACAGACGAGCTACTGTTGCCTAAATCGCTAAAGAAGTTAATGCTGGTTCTGATAGGACGGTGTCAGAATACACAGTGCATGATGGGTCAGGGCTGTTTTGGCATAATGTTATGCCTGGTCGGTGCATATTTACAAGAGCCTTTTGTTTTCTATGATCATTTAAGATCAATGTGTACCTGAGGTTCGTCATACCCTCCATCAGTGAAGGAATGTCTCTCAGCTTGTTCTTGCTGAGCACCAGTGTGTCCAGGTTGTGCATGCGGCTGATGTTGTCTGGCAGATACTCCAGGTAATTTCTCTGGAGCCACAATGTGTGCAGCTTCTCCATCCTGAATCAAACAGGAAATAAAAATAATATTTTGTAATTTAATTCAGCAGTGGCAACAATACTGGCCAGATCAAGGCAAGACAGTGTTGTTTACAAGATATCAGTTCTATGATCATGGGCTAAATGATTGATAAACGATGCCTAGGTCAGGGGTACAAACACAATTGTGTGATTACAGTTTGTTTACCTGTGGATGTCATCTGGCAGGCTCTCCATCTTGTTCCCACCCATGTCCAACCACTCGAGAGCAGGAAGGTTCACTACACACTCTGGGATTGTGCTGAACTGATTCATTGAGAGGTCCAGGTGATGTAGTTTCTTCAGATTGCTGAGCTGAGGAACCAATAACAGAACTGTGAAGATGTCCCTGTTAAAAAAAAGTGTTAAAACTAGATTGTGGACCAAAACAATTGGTCCAAGAGCTACAGAGTGAGTGGATCTCAGATGACATCTAAGTAAACTTCAATGAGAAAGAGAGAGACCCGATTCTAAATCTGCTTGAGTGAAAACAGTGAATCAGCAGGCCATGTGTTTTGCTTTGCAGCTTTGTTTTTTGTAGGTGTGAGCGTCTGAACTAAGCAAAGGTCAGAGTTGTAGCAGTGCAGAAATTGCATATGTTCTGAAGATTTAGTTGATCAAAAAGAGAAAATAAATGATGGACATAACACAAAATGTCCTAAACTGGATACTTACACTGATCAAGCATAACATTATGAGCAGTGACAGGTGAAGTGAATAACACTGATTATCTCCTCATCACGGCACCTGTTAGTGGGTGGGATATATTAGGCAGCAAGTGAACATTTTATCCTCAAAGTTGATGTGTTAGAAGCTGGAAAAATGGACAAGAGTAAGGATTTGAGTGAATTTGACAAGGGCCAAATTGTGATGGCTAGATGACTGGATCAGATCATCTCCAAAAATGTAGCTCTTGTAGGGTGTTCTCGGCCTGCAGTGGTCCAAGGAAGGAACAGTGGTGACTGGCAACAGGGTCATGGGCAGCCAAGGCTCACTGATGCACGTGGGGAGCGAAGGCTGGCCCATGTGAGCTACTGTTGCTCAAATTGCTGAAGTAGTTAATGCTGGTTCTGATAGAAAGGTGTCAGAATACACAGTTTATATCATGTCTGTGTAGGTTTATTTTATTCATTTATTTATTTAGCAGGGGACCGTAAATATGGGAGAATGTGCTCCTGCTATAATGGCACCTCACTGTATAGCACCTAGATTATCGATGATGTAACTAAGGCCAGCTTCACGCTGTACGATTTTTGTTGCAGACAAAAGTTGCCCATTGTAAAGAATTCTCTAGACATGACTTAAGTTCTGCAGTCTCATTGTCAGACTACAGGATGTGACCTCTGATTATGTTAGACCCATTGTGACCAACGACACATAATTTCAGTTAGTGTGAGACTCTTTTAGTTAAAATTGTGAGCTGCATCAATGAGTGATATAAAAGTCACCAATAGAAAACCTATTACCTGTTGTGGAAGCTCATCCAGATCTCGGTTCATTGCCAGTTCCAGTCGCTCCAAACACTCACAGCTGCATAACTCCTCAGGTATACAGTTCAGTCTGTTGTAACTCACAAGCAGCTCTCGTAATCGGGTTAACTTCCCTGGTGAGAAGGCCATTATACCCGTTATAGAAGCATATAAAGACACAATGCTATGATAAAATACCTCAATGTTTAATGGAGAAACTGTGCCTTGAATGTTTTAGATTTTTTATAAGAGAGAGCAGGTTATTCTACAATAGTAGCTCGTACTGACCAATTTCTTTAGGAATTTCTGTGATTGTGTTGCGGGACAGGTCGAGAACGATAAGGCTCTGAAAGCTGGAGATGAAGCGTGGGATCTTCTGAAGCCCTGTTCGGTGAATCTGCCATTCCTGAATCTGAGACAGCTGGACCAGTGCTGCAGGAAGAGTCTGCAAATCCACATCTGTGAACCTCTGTGGTGCAGTAAAGGAAAACAAATCAAATTCAGAGTTTCTGGATGTACCTTCCACTCTTCGTTTTCAATGCGTAGGATGACCCTTCCATCCTCTGTCACAATTTTTTCCTTTAACTTGGCCAAGGTGATCCGATCCTCCCAAGCCCCTTTCAACCTGAGTAATAGAAAGTAAAAAAAATATATAAATATTTAGAGTTCTTCAATTTTTGCCATAGTTATTTTTTATGTAGTACAGACTGTTCTCAAATCCATTGTTATCTTGCCATTTAATAGACACTATGAAACCATGAAACCATGCAGTGATTTCATACTTGATCAATAGTCCAAATTCTTCATCATCCTATTGTAAAAATGTATAAATACATGAGAGTAAAATTAACTACATTTTCTGAGCAACTTATAAATATTACAGCAATCCCTACAATAACAATTGTATTACAACAAATCAGTATTTTCCTAAAAATAAAGTATAAACAGATTATGTAATAATCATAGCAGAAATCCAATACTAAAATTTATTTCCCAGAGAGGATTTTCACTCACTTTCCCACAGCCGTTTTCTCCCTCTGCTCTTTCTCTTTGTTCAGCTCCTCCTTGTTCTTCTTTATCCTAATTTCCCATAAAGCTTTGATGGAGTTCACCGTCCCAAAACACACAGTCACGCCGGTCATGATGATCCTCTGCCTCTCTTTTAACCTATATGTCTGAGTGAATTGGGTGGGGGAAAACACTGTGCTGTGGGTCGACAAATCGACAAAAGACACCAGAAGATATGGTGCAGGACAATATAACCAATTCTAAACAAATATGTTCTTTTAACTAAAAAAAAGTGCTACGATGAGGACAGAAAGACTGACCGCTACGTAACACTACATAAGTGGGATATCACAATATATTTAGAAGCCTATGAAAATAGACTGCACTTACCGCTCTCATCTATTCAAATGGTCACCTTCTACAGTGGCCCTTAACATGTTTTTAAATTTTCTCCTCACTTGTGTTTTCAGATGCTCGCTAGTCTTGCTTGCTTGACAATCCCAATATGTGCACAATGTTTTTTTTACAAAGAATTCCCATTTGCTTAAAGACTCATTATCCTTATTGCGTTTGTCACTAGTGTTCAGTCATGAAGGGTAAGCCTGGGAAAGACCTAAAATTAGACATGGAGCTGTGAACCAAAACGTCACATGGCAGAGCTAGTACAAGAGCAGCTGCCTTCTGACACTCATACCTGACACACAGACACTGTTATCTGCAAAGAATAAGAAAAATATCCAGATCAACAATGAGCCTTATTAAAAAATATGATGTAAAGTAATGTGATGGATATATTTTACAGTTTAATACACCTTTGAATGGCTGACTTAATTATGTCTATCTAATGATACATGTGTGTTTAGATCTGTGTAAAGCCAAGGTCATGAAACTAACTGTACAGAAACTACATTTTTGAGGTTTCTGCTCCAGTGTTGCAGTCCCATCTGTAGTTGGATACTGGTTGGCACAAAAAAAAGAATACTTAATAACTTTACATCTAGTAAATAAAACAGCCTGAACATACTATATTGGCAAAAGTTTTGGGACACCCCTCCAAATCATTGAATTCAGGTTATGTTTTTCAGGGGTTGGGCTCGGCCCCTTAGTTCCAGTGAAAGAAACTCTTAATGCTTCAGCATACCAAGACATTTTGGACAATTTCATGCACTTTGTGGGAATAGTTTGGGGATGACCCCTTCCTGTTCCAACATGACTGTGCGCCAGTGCACAAAGCAAGGTCCATAAAGACAGATGAGCGAGTTTGGTGTGGAGGAACTTGACTGGCCTGCACAGAGTCCTGACCTCAACCTGATAGAACACCTTTGGGATGAATTAGAGCAGAGACTGCGATCCAGACCCTTTCGTCCAACATCAGTGCCTCGCAGTCTTCCCCAAAACAGAATGTCTTATTAATGATCCTTCTTCCGTTCTCACTATGTTGTGCTCAGGCCAATCTACTAGAACCATGAGGTCCTTTGGACATGACAATCCAGACAAGGACACCTTCACCAACTATTTGCACTGTGTGTTCTCTTTGCTGTGTACCAAGTGTAGGCAACGTGAATTTCTGAATTATTGGTACCTTTCAGGATGAGAGACATAATTTACAAATGAAAATTGCTTTTTATAATAGTAATTTTAAAAAAAAACAAAAAAAAAACTCAGAGATGGGTTTCTCTCAAAAACTACATTATGAGCACAACAATATTTAGCCCCAAACCTCAAGAGGAATGCTGCATCCCAGTTTGTCTATACCATGCACTAAAAGCATGCATTCCTTTTGCAAGGAAAAGGTCCATACTTCTGAGTGTTTAGCAAATGAGTATGCAAGTGCTGTAAACACTTATTGCAATTTGACTTTTCTTCATATCATTTGTATTATACAATTTTCAGGTAGGTTGCAGGCAGGTTCTAGAAAAATCAAAAAAGAAATAACAGCAAATAGGATACATCTGAGGTTTTTTTTTGGTGTATTATTGCAGTTCAGCAAAAACATTTTTATATTTTAAAGAAATAATAAAATAAAACAATTAAAAAAATCTATATGTAATTATTTAAATTTATATATTATCTATAATATCATTAATATTTTTTATTATTTATTATTATAAATTAATTATCTTAATTATATATTAAATTATGTAAATTATCTATATTAAATTATAATTATATAAAGTTACTGTATTAGTTAATCTACAGATTTATAACAATAATAAGAAATATCACTACAGGTACAATTAAATAATCTGCTGAATTGTCAATTCATAATGACATAATTTATTAAAACTGTTCCCTGCTCAAAATCCACACAAAACAACAAACAAAATAACAGATAAACTATGCATGTAACATCTACCCCTTGTAACCTGTTCTAAAACTACATATACCATTCATAAACTGTTTTTTCTTTAAATACAGTAAAATCCAACACAGTAGAGATTACATGATTTCTTCACCACCAAACGTCCCATAATCACAGCCAGGATGTGTGTATACTGTCGGGTTATTTGTGCAATTATGCATTTATAGGGAGGTAAAAATCATCTGCATTTACAAGGCCAATGAAGTATTCATAGTGTTATGACAACCATTTTCACCCAGGCAGCAAGAGTAGGACACACACGAACTGAACACATAATATAACAGTCTGTAGGTCCTGCCTTGGCTGTGTGTATTTATAGAAAAAAGCAATTTACCTACACAAGACTAACAACTGTACATTCGGGTCACATTTAAGCAATGTGTTAATGTCCTTAACTTGTGCACACTTTCCATGGCATGAGAGAAGAGAAAGATCATGGAAAGGGGAAGGGAAAACGAACACAAAGAAAAAATTCTGGAGTAGCAGTAACTTAATCATAACAATGATGTTCAAACATTAGTCAGTGTCCAGATGTTTTCTAAAGGCAGGATGATCTACTTCAGATCCAGCATCATGGAGGCTGGGTTCTCCAGATAAGACCTCCACAGGTTGGAGAAACGACACATTGTAGCCCCGTCAATGATTCTGTGATCTGCAGACCAGCTCACATACATGATGTGTGCTTTCACAACCTCATCCTTGGAGTTGAAGCGGGGTAAAACCTGCAGGAAGCAGAGAAGAGAGATAAATTAAAGATAACTGTAGTTTTTCATCTACTTATTGGGCTTAAAAATTACACAAAAAAAACAGCACTGATCTCAAGTAAGAAAATGGAACAAACCTGGATTTTCCCAATAGCACCGATTGCAACCTCTGGTGGTAGAATCACTGGCTTTGCATAAGTACCCCCAATCTGCAATATGAACAGGTGGTGGTTATAGTGAGCACATACAGACTGAAAAAAAAGAGCTGCGGTTTCAGAAAACTCCTTCACCTTCTTTCAGCACTGTGGTGTATTATGGTGAATTTTGTAAGCACACGTATTACACTTACTGAGCCGATGTTGGAGAGTGTAAATGTTCCCCCAGTAAGGTCCGTTGTGCCAAGCTGCCCGGATACGCCCAAAGCCTGTAGTCTATTGAGCTCTGTGGCAATTTCAAACAGACTGAGCATCTGTACGTTCTTTATATTGGGCACCAGCAGACCCTGGGGTGTATCCATGGCCAGACCAATGTTGTGTGCAGCCTGAACAAGAATTCAAGGCAACATGAACAAATTTTTCCTGTCACATCAATTATCGATTATCAGCAGATTTTCTTTAAAAAAGAATCTGACCTTGTAGGTGATATTCTGGCATGCTTCATCAATGGAGGCATTCAAGATGGGGAAATGGTGGAGAGCAAGTGATGCTGCCTATTAAAAAAAAATTTCAATTCAGCTGTTAAACATTTCACATGCTCATATTAGTGCTGCTCAGGGAAATTGTGTGGTTACCTTGATGAAGAACGGCATGTAGCTAAGCTTCACTCCCCGAGGCTCAACCACATCCTTCAGCTCAGAGCGAAGACGCACCAGTTGGCTGAGGTCCACTTCATCCTTATACCCAAAGTGTGGGATCTTCAGAGCTGCTGTCATCGTCTTCACCATGGCCTTGTGAAAACCTGATTTAAAATGACAGGACAGCAATAATGTTTTTCAACAACAATAACAAATATTGCCTAAAGTGGTGATCTGTGGGGTCCCAGCACCCCTCACAAATAACAGCCCTTTTGGGCCAGATAGAAATATTAGAAAACACTATACATGAACACAGATGTTGAAAGCTGATTAGTTGAAAATTGCAGCTTTTTTGTGTAATTCAGAGATTATATAGCAGATGCAGCAGACTAAATTTCAACTCAATTGGACTTTTGGTTCCTGAGAAACAGCTATTTAAACTCCAACCCCTACGAAAATGAATAGCACAATGGCCAAGTTGGGTGAGACTGAATAAGATACTAGCAGGTTCCACCCTAAACCATCTAATTCACAAAAATAGGTTTTATATTTTATTCTACCCAAGGGATCAGTGGAAAGAAGAATTTTGTCTGTAGGGCTCACAGCTTATGAGGTATGAACCAAATCACAAATATTTGCACACTAACGTCAGATTGGGTTGATCAGGTCCATCTCACTTGCCTGAGTACATGAATAGAGTACTACCTGTTGAGTAAGAGTCATGTTTCTATGACTACACAATTTTAAGGCATAAAAATCCTTATAATTATAATTAATTAGTTTCAGCCCTTTCAGTGTTTGGACTTAAAAACAACAATAATAACAATAACAATAATAATAATAATAATAATAATAATAATAATAATAATAATAATAATAATTAGAAGAAGGAATATATTGATTAATAAATTATAACTTCATTCATTTCAGTTCGTGTCAAAGATTGTTTGCACTTGGCGATAATAATTTTTAATAATGGTGATTATTTTCTATAACTCAAAAAGTCGGTACATATCAGCTTGCCTTTAAGTGGCTCGGTGCGGTCTTTGCCTGTAAACACTGGCCTCGGGATGACGGGTATAGGGATGCTCACAGGCTTCGTCTCTTTGGGCCTGGCAGCTGGAGGAGGTGTGGGAGGAGGAGGCTGGATCTCCTGGAAGGGGGTAGGGGGTAGGATGGCTCCAGTCTGCTTGGCTATGAAGTTCAGGATGTCTTCTTTGAGAATGCGTCCGTCCTTTCCAGTCCCGACAACTTCACTGAGCTTGATCTAAGAGGACACAAGATTGGATAAAAACAAATATAATTAAATATAATTTAGTCTGATTGTTATATGATTAATAACTCAGATGGTGCAGTCCCCCCACGCCACAACTACAACTACTGGTAACCACGGAAACAACCCCACTCCAGTGAACTATGCAAGTCTGTCAGGTTTTAAGGGACAGAAACCCCCCACAAAGCAAGCACTGTGGCTAACAGTCATCAATCATGTCCTTGTTTTATTGTCGTTTATTGCAGCTGTTCAGTCCACCAGCTCCTGGACTGGGAGCACAAACAGCATGTATAATTACATGATTCTCTGTACACTGCACTACAGATCTTTGCTAAAGCTGACACTACTTTTGCTGGGGAAAAGGGTTAATTTTAAAACCTTTTTAAAAAAATAAACAAATAAAGGAAAATTGAAGCACATGAACAATGAGCTAGAGTGAGATCTTGGTACTGTGAGGTTTTTACAACACCCAATCCAATCTCAAAAGAACATGCTGTGTATTAAAATTATACTGTGTATTAAAATTATAGTTATACACCAGTAATGAAAATTAGTATTCAGATTAAATCGACCTGAAGTAGAGAGAGTGAACAGCTATAAGATGACGCAGAAAGAGTGAACAGCTATAAGATGACGCAGAGAGAGTGAACAGCTATAAGATGAAGCAGAGAGAGTGAACAGCTATAAGATGAAGCAGAGAGAGTGAACAGCTATAAGATGAAGCAGAAAGAGTGAACAGCTATAAGATGAAGCAGAGAGAGTGAACAGCTATAAGATGAAGCAGAGAGAGTGAACAGCTATAAGATGAAGCAGAGAGAGTGAACAGCTATAAGATGAAGCAGAGAGAGTGAACAGCTATAAGATGAAGCAGAGAGAGTGAACAGCTATAAGATGAAGCAGAGAGAGTGAACAGCTATAAGATGAAGCAGAGAGAGTGAACAGCTATAAGATGAAGCAGAGAGAGTGAACAGCTATAAGATGAAGCAGAGAGAGTGAACAGCTATAAGATGAAGCAGAGAGAGTGAACAGCTATAAGATGAAGCAGAGAGAGTGAACAGCTATAAGATGAAGCAGAGAGAGTGAACAGCTATAAGATGAAGCAGAGAGAGTGAACAGCTATAAGATGAAGCAGAGAGAGTGAACAGCTATAAGATGAAGCAGAAAGAGTGAACAGCTATAAGATGAAGCAGAGAGAGTGAACAGCTATAAGATGAAGCAGAAAGAGTGAACAGCTATAAGATGAAGTAGAGAGAGTGAACAGCTATAAGATGAAGCAGAGAGAGTGAACAGCTATAAGATGAAGCAGAAAGAGTGAACAGCTATAAGATGAAGTAGAGAGAGTGAACAGCTATAAGATGAAGTAGAGAGAGTGAACAGCTATAAGATGAAGCAGAGAGAGTGAACAGCTATAAGATGAAGTAGAGAGAGTGAACAGCTATAAGATGAAGCAGAGAGAGTGGACAGCTATAAGATGAAGTAGAGAGAGTGAACAGCTATAAGATGAAGCAGAGAGAGTGAACAGCTATAAGATGAAGTAGAAAGAGTGAACAGCTATAAGATGAAGCAGAAAGAGTGAACAGCTATAAGATGAAGCAGAGAGAGTGAACAGCTATAAGATGAAGCAGAGAGAGTGAACAGCTATAAGATGAAGCAGAGAGAGTGAACAGCTATAAGATGAAGCAGAGAGAGTGAACAGCTATAAGATGAAGTAGAGAGAGTGAGCAGCTATAAGATGAAGTAGAGAGAGTGAACAGCTATAAGATGAAGTAGAGAGAGTGAACAGCTATAAGATGAAGCAGAAAGAGTGAACAGCTATAAGATGAAGTAGAGAGAGTGAACAGCTATAAGATGAAGTAGAGAGAGTGAACAGCTATAAGATGAAGCAGAAAGAGTGAACAGCTATAAGATGAAGCAGAGAGAGTGAACAGCTATAAGATGAAGTAGAGAGAGTGAACAGCTATAAGATGAAGTAGAGAGAGTGAGCAGCTATAAGATGAAGTAGAGAGAGTGAACAGCTATAAGATGAAGTAGAGAGAGTGAACAGCTATAAGATGAAGCAGAGAGAGTGAACAGCTATAAGATGAAGTAGAGAGAGTGAACAGCTATAAGATGAAGTAGAGAGAGTGAACAGCTATAAGATGAAGTAGAGAGAGTGAACAGCTATAAGATGAAGCAGAAAGAGTGAACAGCTATAAGATGAAGTAGAGAGAGTGAACAGCTATAAGATGAAGTAGAGAGAGTGAACAGCTATAAGATGAAGTAGAGAGAGTGAACAGCTATAAGATGAAGCAGAGAGAGTGAACAGCTATAAGATGAAGCAGAGAGAGTGAACAGCTATAAGATGAAGCAGAGAGAGTGAACAGCTATAAGATGAAGCAGAGAGAGTGAACAGCTATAAGATGAAGCAGAAAGAGTGAACAGCTATAAGATGAAGCAGAAAGAGTGAACAGCTATAAGATGAAGCAGAAAGAGTGAACAGCTATAAGATGAAGTAGAAAGAGTGAACAGCTATAAGATGAAGCAGAAAGAGTGAACAGCTATAAGATGAAGTAGAAAGAGTGAACAGCTATAAGATGAAGCAGAAAGAGTGAACAGCTATAAGATGAAGCAGAAAGAGTGAACAGCTATAAGATGAAGCAGAGAGAGTGAACAGCTATAAGATGAAGCAGAGAGAGTGAACAGCTATAAGATGAAGTAGAGAGAGTGAACAGCTATAAGATGAAGCAGAGAGAGTGAACAGCTATAAGATGAAGTAGAGAGAGTGAACAGCTATAAGATGAAGCAGAAAGAGTGAACAGCTATAAGATGAAGTAGAAAGAGTGAACAGCTATAAGATGAAGTAGAAAGAGTGAACAGCTATAAGATGAAGTAGAAAGAGTGAACAGCTATAAGATGAAGTAGAGAGAGTGAACAGCTATAAGATGAAGTAGAGAGAGTGAACAGCTATAAGATGAAGTAGAGAGAGTGAACAGCTGTAAGATGAAGTAGAGAGAGTGAACAGCTATAAGATGAAGTAGAGAGAGTGAACAGCTGTAAGATGAAGTAGAGAGAGTGAACAGCTGTAAGTTCCTTGGACAAAGAACTTTGCAGCTGGTAAAAAAAAAAGGCAAATCAGAGAATGTTTGTTTAGCATGTCACCATGAATACTACACAATTTTTACAGAGGTATTGTAGAGTGTGTATTAACCAGCTGTATAGCTGTGTGATGTGGCAATAGCTCTGCACATGACAGGAAAGATCTACAAAGGGTGATAAGGTGGGCTCAGAAAAGCACAGTGCAGGACTCACTGCAGGACACCTACAATAAAAGAGTCTACAAATGGGCAAACAACATCTTCAGCGACCCTACTCATCCCACCCACAAGTCTATTCTCATGAAGGCTGACCAGCAGGATATTTTATAATCCTCAGGCCATCAGACTTAATCAACAGGTGTCATCCACTACCACTTCCAACAGGATGATGAGCAGCTCAACTGCATTCTGCACTTTACAAACTGGACCTTCATCATATAGAACTCACCACAGACTGTACTAGACTGATAAGCATTGACACTTTAAAACCGCACTTTACACAAATCAATTTATCCATACTACTAGTCTTTTCTTATTGTTACTGTGTATTGTTTCTTATTATCCTTACTGCGTAACTTCTACATTTATTATTGTTGTATTGCACTCTATTATACTGTTTCTTATGTTCTACCCCTCACTGTTGTGTTATATTGTTTACTATGCCCTATTACCTCATTTTACCTGAGAGAACTGAATAAAATAAGATTTTTCATTGTACTTAAGTACAGACAACAATAAAGATCTTGAATTTTCACACACACTACAAAACAGAGCCTATATTTGACTCAGTCAAGCACTCAGCATGGCCAGTAACCCCATCTTATTAACAAACAATCTAGAAAGTAGTGGAATGTTGTAAATTTTACTTTTTAGTAGACAGATTAGGATTGACTAATTGATTATTTGCCTGTATTTTCTTTATATAACTCTCTTATCCATTCCATAGGTTCTCATTAGCTATTATTGCCATGTCTAAAACAACTTCTGATTTTTTTTAAAAACAAAAATAGAAAAGTTTTTTTCCACTGACTTTTGCAAAAACAAATACCTAAAAACAGTTATGCATATTTGCCATGTCCTATGTATAAAAATGAACTGCTGGTTCTGCAGCAGGGTTAAAATACTTTTATTGCAATAAATAAAAATTATTCCACGTCAAATATTTTGTAACCTGAATATTACTACAACACACATAAATATTTATATTTACAACTCACATTGTTCTCCATGGCTATGCGTCGCACTGCAGGTGTGGCCTGTGTCCTGTGGCCTTTAATTTCCTGGTGAGTGTGTTCTTCCTGTGACACTGCTGGTGTTTCCATCACATCCTCCTCTGGAGCACCAGCTACAAGAGAGAAAGATATGAAAATGACTGACATGAGAAGAGGCTGCATCTCAACACTGTTAGATTATTATTATCAGGTTTGATCTTGCTGTGAGTTTAGAATCAGTTTCACAATCAATTCTGTTAATACTTATTATATGCCAACCATAAGATTATATATATTTGTTTGTGTTGCAATCTTACCGGGTCCTCCATCAGTTTCAATATCAACTAAAGGCTTGCCCACTAATGCAATAGAATCGACATCGTAATGGAGTTTGCGGATGACTCCATCGTAGCGGCTGGTGATTGTAACCGATGCTTTGTCACTCTGGACTTCACAGATGCTATCAAACTGAGACACTCGGTCACCTTCCTTCACATACCTTGCAAAGGACAAAGAAAAAAAAAAGGCACAATTTTAACTAAAAAAATTATATTTTCTCACTGAGGAAAATACACCCACTGCCGGTAGTTGCGAGTTTGATCAACTTCAGCAAAACTTACCATTCTTTTACAGTCACCTCCCTAATTCCCTCCCCGATATCTGACAGCTTGAACTGCAAAATTTGCCCTGCTGCAGCTAAATTAGGAAACAGAATGCAAAACAGAATTCGTAAAGAGATGGAAAGAATTGATCTGAAATGGTGAAGCAATATTAAAATTTGTCTATTATGTCCTGCTCATGTAACATGTTTTCCTTGCTCTAGGTGGTGCATCCATACCTACAGGAAGTTCTAGATACAAGGTTACGATTGAGTGACTAATTTGATTGGTAATCAGATGGTCAAACTTACCATAGCCAGTACGGAAAAATCTGTGCTGATGCAAAGTGTTGCTGGAGTATACATGGTGTGTGTGTGGTACAGAAAGGGTCTGAAGTTTAGAGTAACAACACTTGTGCAGATGCTGGACAGTGACCTGAAACAGAAGAACCAGAAAAATGAACAATTCTTCTACTTTTGCACCTCTGTATTTCACACACGTCTGACACTATTGTGTATTTGCAATGTGTGAAATCCTGTATCCTGTACTGTGTGTTGCAGCATGGTCCTGAAGAAACCATGTATGGTTCCAATGAAGACAAGCTGCAGAGGAATGACAACTGAGTATATAGTATCAAATTACCTGGAGAACGTACTTACAAGTAGAAGTAAGGGATATGACCCTGACTGACATGCTTTACATGTAAAACTAACCTTAACAAACGTTATCTAACTAACTTTCTCACCTCAGTTCACATTCGACGCAATAATTAAATGCAGATCAGTAGTGAGCATTAACTGTCACAACCTGTTATTGTTTATATCCGCACAACCAGCTATGCTAAGCTAAGCGAACCTCTCCACTGCCACTATAACCGGCTAAGCACTAGGAGACTAGCCCATTAGCTTAGCATTTGGTCCTTGACTTTTTTTTGAGTTTGTGTTTAACTTTCTGTCCTGTTACAATTCACCTTCAGAATTCATATTCGTGTTTTGCTTTAGTTTGTTTACACATATGCATGCATTTTAAAATTATCCGTAAAATCACCCACCAAGCGTCTCATAAACGAGAATGAACCCCTCACTGTAATGAGCGCCGCCATTTCTCTCAAACATAGAAAAGTGCATCTCCGGATGTGACGTGAGCAAACGCCCAATTACTGACCAATCAGAAAGCTCGTCTCGCGGCTATTGATACCTATGAATGTTACATTTTCCTATGCCAAAGTGTTGCTTTGTGCTTATTTATTCCTTCTAGTGTGGTATATTGTGGTTCAAAATACTACAGTGTAAGATTAAAAGGTACATTTCCTAAGTGTAATAGCATCAATATTAATGCTAATAATTAACATCATATTTTCATCCAATGGAATTAAATGGAAAATTATTTATACCGGCTCTAAAAGATGTGGCAAGACTAAAAAAACCTTTATATCATCTAATAAACTGCATGTCTTGCAGCCCTTCTTCTTTTATTATTATTATTATTTTTATTATTATTATTATAACACATAGTGGACTATGTGGTCATAGTGGTCCTATGTGGATGACAGCTATCTCCTAATTAATACACACAACAACATTCTACATATGCTGTATCTGCCTGTTTATGACTGTAGAAAGGACATCATTCACAATCACACTCCGCAGTCTTTATAATAATTTATAGTCACACTCTCCAGTGTCACCCAAATGAGGATGAGTTCCCGTTTGGGTCTGTTTTTCCGCAAGGAACATTAATCTTTGTACTATGTTTCTTATGTTCTGTAAAGCTGCTTTGAGACAATGTCCATTGTTAAAAGTGCTATACAAATAAAATTGAATTGAATTTCACATAAAATATTTTAAAACATCCAAAGCTTGTTATTGTTACGTGCACAGAAAATACATTGAACACAACATATAATAATGTGGACAGATTCACAGCCCAAAGATAACACAACACTTGTCTAACGTTTAACTACAATATGCATTACATATTTCAGATTATTTACAGATGATTTATATTGTAACACACACAGACTACAATTTGTGTACCCTAACACTCTCCCAGTCTGAACATGGACGCCACGCAGCTAAATAAGCGCATGCGCAGTCACTCACCACTGATTCGCATTGCCCGGCAGTTATGCGCCTGCGCAATAGCTTTCCAACTGTTTGCGTGAACCTGGCAGTTATACGCATGCGTACTAGCTCTCTCGCGGTTTGTTCGAGCCTGCCAGTTATGCGCATGCGAAGTGCCTTTCTAGCAGTTTCTGAGTGGAGGTACTAGTTGCGGGTAGTTAGCTAGTCAGCTACTCCAAGTGCGTATAAGTAAAATTTTATGTATATTTAATTCCAGTTAAGATTATTTTTGTTCACTTTAAAGTAGTTGTTGGCACAGGTTAAAGCACCGCTGCTGTGTTGTAGGTGCTGTTTTCCTTGGCGCAGTGAGTGTCGGGAAGTTTGGCGGTTTTATCCTCCGCATTGTTTGGGAACCGGCATATATTAGCCTGTAGCTAAGCTAACTTTAGCCGTGGACTGAGTTGAGTGAAGCTCGGTTTTCTAGCGGCTCGCTGTGGTTAGCGCATCTCCTGTTACCACGAGTTGTTTATTGTTGTACACTAAAGTCGACGGAGGAAAATATTCGTATTTTTAGGTGGATTTCTTCAAAAATGGCCGCAACGGCGTTTGAAATGGACGGAAGTGTAATGGAAGGGGTGAGCAGCCTTAACGTTACTGTTTTTCATTTATATTCAGACACATCAAGCATGGTAGTAAAGCATTAACAATTAAATATTGTTTTAAGTAAGTAAGATTGTTAAGTGTTGTGGCGTCTGGAAAAAATCATTAATGCAGTTTTTGTCTTGTTCCAGGGAGGACAGATCCTGAGGATTTCAGCTGCACTCAGTTGTATCCAAGGCTCTTCTCTAAAAATCAACAAAATCCGTGCAGGAAGGAGCACTCCGGGGTTAAGGTGAGAGATCTTTCAAAATATTTTCAAAGATTATATATATATACTGGGTTTTTTTTGTCTAGTCTGCTTAATTCGAGATCAGGTTGTAAAGCCCTCATTCCCCCAGCTCCTGAATCCTGAAACAAAGCCAAGTTTGCTTGTTGGAGTCTGACCTCCATCCAGGAGCCTAAGTTTCTCCTCAATGGTACATTTAGGTGACCTGCATGTACATTTATCAGTGTATAGCTTCTCTGAGCACTTTTTGAAGCGGTAATATGTCTGTAATAAGCTCTGGGCTGTGGTGCTCAATAGAGGCCTTTGTTAGTTCCCCACACTAGCACATGGCCACATGAGCTCAATGTCTCTGGACTTTTCTTCCATCATCAGAATGAAATGTGTTTAGTTACAGTGGAAAACTGACATGCTACATCAGAATGTCCCACAATCATTTTAGATGATCAGTTTTGTGTTTTGGGCGTATCTGTAATTGGTAAATGATCAAAACAGATCTTCTTCCAAAAAGCTTTGTAAAGTTTAGATCTTAAAGGAGCAAATGTGTAGTTTTTCAGTTACAATAGTATGGTGGTGGTTTTTTTTTTTAATTTTTTTTTTTTTATATATATATATTAAACAAAATCTTTAAAATAACTATCATTTATCTCACTTGTATTTATTTATCATCCTAATTTTCACTTGTCCACTGATTGTCACTTTCTAGCTATTATTATTATTATTATTATTATTATTATTTCTCCAGCGCCTCAGAGAATGCTATTTGTTCTGCATATTTCTGTATATTTAGAATGATAAAACTCTATTTTAACAAGATGGGCATCTCCTTGATTTTCTAAAATGAAATGGATGTCTGCTTTTCTTGGTTTCATATTACATTGTTGATATGAAATAAATTGAAAATAAATGTAAATAACGTAACATAGACATTCAGACTTTCCTCTAAGAAACACAGAGGAGGAATACAACCGGGTATAGCTACATATATCCATATATGTCTCCGTGCATATGGCTTGACTTAATGAGTTGTACTGCATTATCTGTCTCATCTGTAGTGGTTCTACATGTAGGTGGGCAATATGACCGAAATGCTGCTTGCAGTGTTTAAAGATATATAATGTTTATTACGTTATGTAAACAACTGTGAAAAAAGTAATGAAAAGGTTTGCTTTACATTTTACAATTCATTTTACAAATTTACTACAGGGTTTTAGGGACAGTGTTTAAAACACCTTTTCTTTGGCTGCAATTGTTCTGAATCAGTCTTCTACATGCTCTCTATGAGTATAAGTAAACATCAAAATGCTTAAAGGCAACCACTGCCTGTGATTTCTCCTTCACAGAGGAAGCATCTTCATCAGTCACCAGTGTTGGTCATTTTAAATCCCTAATGACCAATTGGCACTATTTTGTCATAGTTTTTAAGTCAATGTCATAGTTTTTAAGTCAACTTTTATGTTTAAAAACTTTGTTCCTACAACGATGTTGTTAGTCTGTTATTGTAATAAAAGCTCAGGAAATTGTCAGTGTCTCTGAAAATGTATTGTGACATAATTAATCACAATTTCAATGTTATATCATTACACAAGGCTCAGCTCTGATCACTAGCAGAGATCTACATCCTTAGCACACAAATGTCTTGTAGATTTTGTGTATATGTAAATGATTACAGTTAAAGACAGACAGCAGCAGGGAATATGAGAAGGCGTTGCTATTGTTCACTGTGTCTCTCCCCCGCGCCCCTCTCTAGGCCTCAACATCTGTCAGGCTTGGAGCTACTGAGGGACATGTGTGATGGGAATCTGGAGGGAGCCACTGTGGGATCCTCAGAGATCTCACTGACTCCCGGGAAGATCAAGTGTGGGAATCACATTGCTGATACACAGACTGCTGGGTAAGAACAGCCTTTTTTACAGAAATAAAAATAAATTGTGGTCAAAATCCATGATTACTGGTTTAATTGATCCTAGTTGTGAAGTTACGATGACAAAACTTGTGGGATTTCTGTGATTTTGATTACATGCCTGAATTAAAGATTTTTGCTTGTGATTGTATTTTACATAAATAACAAAAATTTAAAATAGTTTTCATTCTTTTTTTTTCTCATTTTTTTTCTTTCTTTTTAATGAATAAAAATGTTTTTAAAGAATCTTAATTTAGAAATTTTAATCAACAACACTCTACTAGGTCAATTTCTTTATTTTACATTCCTTTCTTGTCCTTTCTCGCTCTCGCTCTCGCTCTCTTTCTCTCTCTCACACACACACACTTTTGTCAGTGGTTTTAGAAGAGCTTGTGCTGATTATAGCGCTACCCGACGTAAACTTTTGGAGTAAAGTCTGGTGCTGTGTGTTGTAGGAGTGTGGGGCTTCTGCTGCAGGTCTCACTCCCCTGTGCACTGTTCACTGAAGGACCTTCAGAGCTCTGTTTGAAAGGAGGAACCAATGCAGAGATGGCTCCCCAGATCGATTACACACTCAAGGTATTAGATTTTTTTTTTTTTTTTACATCATCTACAACAAGGTCTACTACATCTTCATTTATGTCTTTGTCTATTATATTTTATTCCTCTTTTTTTCTGCTAACACATGTATTTTTCTATTTTTTTCTTTATTTTTGTCTACTTATTTTTTTTGTCCAGTACTTAATCTTCATTAGCTTCATCTTCTTCTTTGTCTAGCACAAGATTCTTCTTTTTGTCTTTTGTCTTCTATCTTCATCTGTTTGTCTTTGTGTCATCTTCTTTTTTCCTTTGTCTTTATTTATTTATTTAAAGAATTATTTTTTTAGCTTTCTTCTAAAATATTTTTTGGCTTTTTTTTTTTTTTGGCTGCATTTCCTGATATATTTTTTTATCCTTTCACCCACCTTTGTTTTTGTGTGGTAGAAAAGCACCTTTACATGACATACTACAAATACAATGTTTTTATAATTGCCTTTTTCTGCCCAGGTGTTCAAACCCATTGCCGAGAGATTTGGTGTGCAATTTGACTGTGATTTAAGAATGAGGTGAGTTTCTGTTTTTCAGTTCAACGCCACATTATTATGGTCACCTTTGCATGTATTATGTCACACTGTGGCTCACTGAATATAATTAAACTACCATGGATATAATCAGCAGATAAATGCAATTTTTCCCTAGTTTTATTGATTATGGCATTGTAACAGTTTACTATTTATATTTCTCTACCTTGTATCCCATTTTCATCAGTTTATATTAATATTTTGGTATTTATTTATTGATTCACTCCATTGTGGACTTTATCTTTGCTTTAATATATATTTGCAGAGGTTATTACCCCAAGGGTGGTGGAGAAGTGGTGGTAAAGGTGAACCCTGTGAAAGAGCTGAGTCCCATCAACCTGACTGAGAGAGGAAACATCACAAAGATCTATGGCCGGGCCTTTGTGGCTGGAGTGCTGCCTTTCAAGGTACTCTACGCATATTTGTATTTATCATCTCTTTTACCATGTTACGGGAGACTCTACAGAAGAATGCAATTTTTTTGTAAACAATAGTTCCAGAAATAATCTTGGCTAGTTATTACTGATGTTCTTACAAGAATTATTTATATTGGCAGTTAAAAAAAAATGCATTTGATTATGCGAATAAGGCATTGTGTAATTAAATATGCATACATTTGTGGAAAAAAAGTTTACTCTTTCAATATTGTTGGAATTACGATGTTTATTTCCTTAGAAAAGCTTTGACGATTAAGCTGTGTGACCATGTAGTGTGTGTGTTGGATGCTGTGATCCAGTGCAGTTGGGCTAATATTTTAACTCTGGGTTGTACAAATTGGGACCTCTGGTGTTTAAACAGGGCAATTGCATTAGATGCATTATTATTAGAAAGCTGATTTGTATGATGTGAATTATAGTATGTTTTTAAATTTTAATAAATTACTTTAAAGGCAGTGAAATAAATATTTAAAAGTGTATATTTTTATACGTTTTTCTTATACATACATTTTTATCCAAATAATCTAATAAATGATACATCTTTTCTACATGTAGTGTCCTGCCTTTATTGTGTGACATATCTCAGTTCATGTCTTGGAATGGTTTTGATGCTTACATGCTGATTTGAATGCTTCTTGTTAGCTGGCGAAGGACATGTCTGCGGCAGCCGTGCGGACTATCCGAAAAGAGATAAAAGATCTTTACATCAATATACAGTCTCTGCAAGAGAAGGAGAAGGCCTGTGGAAACGGGAATGGCATAATGTACGTTTTTAAAAGAATAAATAATAATTAGCACTGACAATTTCCACACAGTTTCAGAATTAAGGTTATGGATTATGTTTGTGTCTCCTGCCCCATGCAGAATCATTGCAGAGTCTTCTACAGGCTGTATCTTTGCTGGGTCATCTCTTGGGAAAAAAGGTGAGCACTTTTTTTGCAATTTAGCTGGAGTTGTTGTCATTTATTACATCTGGTGCTTAATTTTTTTTTTTTGGTAAAATATTTTCAAATTAAAATGAATAATCACCGTAAACTATACATTTGGAATTAAAATGTCAATAATAGTCAAGTCTGATTTAGTTTGATTTGTTGTCTGTCATCCCAGGTGTTTATGCAGATAAAGTTGGCATCGAGGCAGCTGAGATGCTCCTGAGGAACATCAGACACAACGGCTGTGTGGACGAGTTTTTGCAAGACCAGGTCAGAAGTGCACACACACACGATCAATACAAAGCAGAAAAATGTTGATATAAATATCATCCTTACCTCTCCATACTTTCATTAGGTAAAAAACTCTTCCTTTTCTGTGTCACTTTTAAATAATGTGATTAGAGATGCATTAATACAGATACTGTCCTTTTGTACCCTTATGTTCCCATATACTTATGCTGATTACTGTATGTGATATAAGCCTATTGGCACAGATAACTGCCTGTGTGCTTTATGATTAATGATTCCAATCTTACTGAAGTTTCAGTACTCTTACTGAAATATGGTATTAAAACAATAGTGCATAATTGCTCACCCGTAGTTTTTCATACTCTCGTACTTTCATACTCATACACTCCAAGTGTTTCATATATTCATCTCCATTTCCTTACCAATATTTTGTAGCTGATTATCTTCATGGCCTTGGCTAAGGGCACGTCCCGGATGCGCACTGGACCAATCACTCTACACACACAGACAGCCATTCATGTGGCAGAGCAGCTCACTAAGGTAACAGTGTGCCTATTGATTTTAATGGTGTGTTGGGACATGCGCTAAGAGTCCACTAAATAATGGTATATAGGGACATGTATAGATGGTATATAGGAGCTCCGCATTTTTAATATCAGAGTATGCTGATTCATATTCTTCATACTCTGTTATGCCTCAAAAATATACCAATAAAAACTGCAGATGTGTTGATTGATATACGAATCAGGATGAGTTTCTGCTCATCTGTTCTAGTTAAGATGTACACACTAGGAAAGTTTACATGCATCCCTTCTTCATATAATAGGAAAAAGACCCCAAACACCTTGTTGTATGTACACACGCACACAGAGACTTAGGTTTTAGCTATAGAATTGGGAAAGGTCAACAGTGGACCTGCACATTTTTCCTCTTTGTGATTAGCATGATTAACAAGACTGATAACTTTTCAGAATGCAGATTTCAGCTCCTGTTTTCATTCCAGGCGAAGTTCGCGATTCATAAAGCAGATGACGAACATGCCAACAATGACACCTACATTATTGAGTGCCAGGGCGTGGGTGCCACCAACTCCCACCTGTGAGCTCGCTTTCGGAGTACCGACAGGAGCAGCTGGAGGTCATGTAGCAAAAACACACTACTGTAACCAACAGGACAGTGTGAAGACGTCGTCTCTGCGTTCCTATTCACGCTTCCACACGGAACGGTCGCTTCATTAGTCTTTGAGCTGACCTTGAGTTGGCCTGCTTTGTCCATGCTTTTTACAATAATCCCATTTCTCAAATGACTTTTGTTACTCAGGGTATTGCCTTACACTGTAACCGAGCATCGTCTGTCCTAGGAGCTGTTTTTTGTTTTTGTTTTGTTTTGTTTTTTACTTTGCATTAATGATTAGTTGGTTAGAATTTTCAGTAGTAAACCAGATGGTTTTTCTTTCTTTGATCCGCTTTCCACTTTTGTGTGCTAAACACGAGCCTTAAAGAAAACGCAGTTTCACAATCGCAATCGGAACACAGTTCAAATCTGGATCATGTGCATGGAACTAGGAATATGTATGTCACCAGTAATAATAGTGCACTGTGTGTACATGGAGCTAAATGAAATGGTCTGCTGTCCCTGAGCAAAAAACTGAGTTTATGTAGCTGCTTTTCTTTCTTTTCTTTTTTTTCTTTTTTTTGTAAATTATTTAAGTTGATTTATTGACTGGATGATGCCATGTATTTCTGTTTGGGTTTTTTTTTTCCCTCTCTTTTTCCCTTTACATTTTCATTTGAAGCTCACTATTTAGCTTTATTAGGTCTGTGAGGTGGTGGGCTTGTGGAATCCCTTAAAAATGATGGTCAGTTTTTCATTCGTAGTTCTTACCTTATTTATGAGAAGGGATATGTGGTGAAGATTGCCCCCCCCCCCCAGTTTTTGCTTCACTATAGGTGACAATGACCTCTGTTTATTTACTTTAAGATATTTTTTGAAAGAGTGAAAATCACAATAAAATCGTTAAGAATATAGTTGTGTTGTGTTCCGTGTGTATTATTAGTTGTTACAGCACTTCTTCAGGACATGCTGTAATAGGAAAATAAGCAACAAAGGATTGGTGTGAATAGATGGATTTACTGTTTTATTACATAATTTTATGTATATTTTACTTTTTATCCATTTGTAGTATGTTTGTTATGGGAAGTAGCTGAAGCCAATTGTTCCTTTTTCTCACTTCTTATAGTAGCTCCAAACGCTAATTCTCTCTCTACTTTTCCCCCTCATAGTTTGATGTTAATCAGACAAAAAAAAGTTTTGATGTTGCCAAGGAACTGAGAAGCGTAATCTGCTCTGTCCTGAAGGCTTTTCCCTTACAGCTTTACTTCTGACTGTTACAAAATGCTGACGGTAAAAACCCCTATATAAATGCTGAGTAAACATTTGTTAATTTATTCATGTGAACTGCCCTATGAATATGCTGTTATTTAGAAAAGGTAATGTATTAGGGCGGGAGCAGGAATATAAACTTGTGATTTCACTACTGTCAGAGCTGCTGTTCTTAAAAAAACAAAAAAACTGATGAATCAAAATCCAGAGATCGATAGTGCTGTTATAACTAGTGTTATGCGACAGTAGTGAAAGCCGTTGCTCACACCCCAGGCTTCTTTGTGTTTTGGAGGGGTAGATGGTGCAGTTACCCCCCAGCAGATGGGAGGACAATGGTGTGAACAGAAAAAGGAATGAATTTGCATGGAGCCCTCGGGTCTGGGAAGGGCGCATCCGTGATTGTCTGGGTGAGAGGATGTTCAGTGGGGGCAGGAGAGAGAGGGGGTAACCGCCTCTACACCATATTCACCCTCCTTTCGCATCAAATCTGCAGTCTGTCCTTGAAAAGAGGCCAAACGGAGCTCAACAGCAGTGTGGGGGTTAAAAATAATATCTGATTAAAGTACATTTAAAAAAAAAAAAAAAAGGAAATTTATTCTTAAGAGTAGAAAAAAAAACAATTTTCGAGCATAAATGTCACATGAATTTTGTGTGTAAAATTTACGTTTTTTTGTTGTTTTTGTTTTGTTTGTTTTTTTTTTGGTTCATGTTGTTTCAGCCTTTTTTTCATGTGATTTGTACACATGAATATTTTTTATCTTCATTGATTTTACATTTTGTTTTTTTTTCAGCATGATTCATTTACGTTTACTTTAAATTTCTAAGATTTGTCATTTTAAAGATGATTTGTTTAATGTTTCTTTTATTTTTACACAATTCTTTTTAAAAGTTGATCACAGTTATGTGATGTCATGTGGGTTTACTTGAGTTCACGTGCAATTTATGTATAGGCAAAGGCATAACATGGTGAAATGTACCTTCATATGTTTTGCATGTGATCTAATCTTACTCGCATGATCACCGGAGAAACGTGCGTGATTTTCTCAATAAGGTCTAGCACAAAACTGGCTAAACCTCTACAAAAAAAAAAAACTGGGGGACAACTTAAGTACACTTGAGGTCCTAAAATTTTTAACAATAATTGTTGAAAACATAGGTTTCTGATCATTTCATAAATCTTCCAAGTTTTTAGCAAGTGAGAACCATTATACATGCACAGAATTCTTGAACCCCATGTAGATGAGAGTTACAGCAATTTGTTTGATGATGATCAATAAATAAACAAATCAGGAATTAAAGGATGCTGAAAATTCTTATGATTAATTATGAATTGTAAGAATTAGCCTATGCTTTATACATAAGAGAAAGAATGAACACATGGTTTATCCTTTGCTTTATAATCAAACGTTATGAAACAGTACAGAATAAAGTGTGTTTACATTTTACATGAGAGCTGAATTTTTTTCAAATTTTACTTCCATTAAAGTTATGCATATTGTTCACTATATACTGTGGGTAATCCCGGGTTATTGTTGTTCTAAACCTCACTTTTAACCCTGGTTAAAGTGAATATGTGTGAAAAGCCCCAATGTGTATATGAAAGGTGAGAGTATCACAAGAGATATTTCAGTTTTTTCTTCCTGAGAGTTTAGTTTTAAGAGTGATTTGAGTTTACTGATAATATACTTGTCCACTAGACTCAAAGTGAATGTCTCCCACTGCGCAGCACACACTTTGGCTTGTCTGTGAGTTTTCCATGATGTCAGAGCTCTACAGTATCAAATCATCTCTGAACCACACAAGCATGCATTGACAAAAAGAGCTACACGTGGCAATAAACGCTTTGTGAAGCTCAGGACCCGAGCAAATCTACATGCCGTGTATCTGAACACGACAGCATAAAATATTAGTCTTAGTTTGAATCCGCACCTGAAAACAGATCAGTTGGTCCAGACACCAGACAAAGTCTGAAAGTCACACCTCGCCACCTCAACATGCGTAACCTGAACCTCATGTGAGGAAACCTGAGTGGCTCACGTGACACAAATCCCCACTGTTCTGTTCCACTTGGGCACACCATGTCCCCACAGACCGAGTGTAGAACCATCTGTTGTGTCTCCGCCTGTCAAGAGTTCCAGGAGCTGGAAGTCCTACGTCCCACAATCCTTTTTGTTTTTGCTGACCTTCAATGAAGGCATGTCAGACGCTGCATCCTGGAGAGCCCAGGAGAACAGTGAGTGGAATCAGGCAGCGTCTGCTGTGCACAAGCTCTGGATTTCTTTAATCTCAGGTAAGACTGAGTGTGTCTTTCACTTAAGTTATACTGTTTATCATAGTGAATGTGCACCAATGCCTTGGGATGATCATGTTCACTTTACAAATACACCTCATTTAAATCTAAAGCACAGGCATCACCAAATATTCCTTTATTTATTTTAGAGGGTTAGGGTTAGCGTTAGGGTCAGCTTCTGGGAGCTCCTGCTTGATCATAACTGGTTTTATAAAAAACAAACTAACAAATAAATAAAACCCAAACAAAGAGCAAAAACAAATATACAACAAACAAACAGAAACTTAGAATTATAAATAGAATTAAAATAAGTGCATTAGTAAGTTTATATCTTTGTATCATTTAGTGCTGTATTGGTTTATTTTTTAGATTTTGTAAGAGGGTTTATTTTATTATTATTTTTTTGAACATTCTCGCAGTCTCTGCTATAATTCATGCCAAAGGTGTTCTATCAGGTTGAGGTCAGGGCTCTGTGCAGGACAGTCAAGTTCCTCCACACCAAACTCCCTCATCCATGTCTTTATGGACCTTGCTTTGTACACTGGTGCACAGTCCTGTTGGAACAGGAAGGGGTCATCCCTAAACTGTTCCCACAAATTTGGGAGCATGAAATTGTCCAAAATGTCTTTGTATGCTGAAGCATCAAGAGTTCGTTGCACTGAAAATAAGGGGCCAAGTCCAACCTCTGAAAAACAACACCTGAATTCAATGGGATCGATAAAGTACATCTATCTATCTAATCTGGTGTGCCAATAGCATATAAATGTAATGTAATGTAATTCTTAAATTGATTCAGCATTCTGTTAGTAATATTTGTTCTTGCAAAACATGCACAGAAATGCTGTTTGATTGAGTTCGCCATCATTTCAGCGAAACTGAGTTTATAACGCAGCCAGCGGCGATTCACGTTGCTGCAGTGTTTTGTGTTTACATTGGTCAGCTGAGTAAGCCTTGCGTTGTGATTGGACAGGAAGTGGGCACGTGACGCCCTTTTAAACGCACCGTGAAGAATTTGTTCCTCCCCTATGAGGGGGGGGAGAGAGAGAGAGAGAGAGAGAGAGAGAGAGAGAGAGCAAGGGGAGGGAGAGAGAGAGAGAGAGAGAGAGAGAGAGAGAGAGCAAGGGGAGGGAGGGAGAGAGAGAGAGAGAAAGAGCAAGGGGAGGGAGAGAGAGAGAGAGAGAGAGAGCAAGGGGAGGGAGAGAGAGAGAGAGAGAGAAGGAGAGATTTAAGAAATGAGCTCGGCTTAGTTTGAGCTACTGAAGAAAGACAGGATTTATACCAGGGACGGAATTTATCGAAGTTATTCGGAGCTGGTTCTCTTATTTTTTTTTACACTTTATGCAGGATTATGGAATCTAAAGTGGACGTCGCGCGCGCTCCATTCATTAACGTTTACTCTTGGGCAGATTTAGCATGTTAGCATCGCAGCTCGTAGTTAAATGTATGAGTATACACATAGTATGTAACAGGAAAAAAAGTATTTGCGATTAGATTTATTTTAAATTTAGCTATTGTTTCCTGACCTGAAAATGACGTGCATCGTGAAGTAAAGTTTAATAATAATCATTTAAAAAAAGCGATAAGTTTGCGTGCACGGGGCAAACGGCTCGCGACGCTGCAGGAGCTCGAGACAGTTCCTTTCTACGCACAACTTTTTAACCAGTTTCACACTCATGACTTTAGAATACCGCAAACATTCCGCCATCCTTTCACCTTTGTTTAAAATGGATGACGATAACGATTTAATAGGAGCTTCGGAGTTTATAAAAGGTAAGTTTGGAGTGTTTAATGCGGTTAGTTTATTCTTGTGGGTGCTAGGAGGAGGAAACCAGTATAAACATCTCAGCAGCGGAAATGGCCGGTTTCTCGGTTTCCACTCCCTGTTTCAGTACATGTGATGTAATGTACTGTATCTACACAGTAATAACAACTGTTTCAGAAGTACTTAGTGTGATTTTTATAGAGAGATAATTACATCCAACAGTCCTATTTGCCCAAATATATATCTGAATGAATCCAAGTACATTGCAAATGTAATGATTTTTACATGATGCCCGTCTGTCTTTCTTTTTTCAGATCGTTTATATTTCGCCACACTGAGAAGCAAACCCAAGAGCACAGCAAACACACACTATTTCTGCACAGATGATGAGTTTGTGTATGAAAAGTAAGTGCCACCCATCATGCAAACGTCCCACTACTTGACTTTCCTCAATGAGTCTTTCATTGCTGCTTTTGATTGCATATGAGCCTGTGCACATATATTTGTCATATGAACATGAAGCTCGGCAAACAACGAAAGGCCAAGTTCATTAACACCAGAGATGTGATGCATTCACTGCTTCGTTCATCAGTTACAACGTTATCCTGGTCAGAGTCAGACAAATGACTAGTTTGTTTTATATTAAGTGAAATAGCGAAAGTGGTGGGCAGAGTGGACGAGCTTGACCAGTCCAAGCTTTCTGTAAGAGTGTGAGATTGGTCAAATTCGCTGTAGTTGGCAGGATTGCGAACTTTCTGTGAAAGCGAATGGTTTTGGTCAAACTTTCTGCAGATTTGGGTTTGTTCAAAGTCTCTTCTTTAGTTGGGAGAATATGTCAGACTTTCTGCAGCTATGTTATTGATCAGACGTTATATGACCGGATGGGATTAAACTTCATGCTGACAGGATTGGTGTGAAACTTATTGTGAGAGCAGGCGGTATTAGTCAGACTTTCTGCGGCTTTGGGATTGGTCACCATGCTTGTGTAGTTGACAGGATTGCTCAAACTTGCTGTTGTAGTTGATGGGTGTGAATTTTTTTTTTTCGCAAATAAGTGGTGTTGGTCTCTCTTGGGATTGGTAAAACTTTCTGTTGTTGTTGACAGGATAGATTTATTGATTTAAACTTTCTGTATTAATTGGTGGGATTGGTCAAACTATCTGTATGAGTAGTGGGAATTGGCTGAACTTTCTGTAGGAGAGTTTATTATTTCCCAGAACCTGGTTACCTCTGGGAAATTTATTTATTTATTTATTTATTTGTTTATTTAACCTCCAAACATATTTATTTTAAATATTTTATACACAAAATTAAAAATTTACAATAGTAAAAATATTGATGTTAATAATTATTTTTAAATGTAAATGCACTTTTATTTATATACAGTATTTGAACATGATGTTATAGTGCATTTATAACTGTTAGGCAACAGCGACACAATTATACTCAATGTTTTTAACTTTAGGTAGAGTGTTAAAGTCTTCTAATTGCAGTGTAGTTTCCACATAACTGGGAAAAAAGTAATCTCATTTTGTGTCTGTATTACTTGTGTTTTGTTTCAGCTTTTATGCAGATTTTGGACCTCTCAACCTTGCCATGCTGTATAGGTACTGCTGTAAACTTAACAAGAAGTTAAAGGTGAGAGATTTGCATATTTAATGTTTAAAAACCTCCTTCTAGAAGAATGTCTAGTATGCACTAGTGACAATAAAACCACTGTGGGTTTCCCACTCACACCCATTGTGACACTGTTGGCATGCTTGTGTTACGTGCTGGTTTTGTGAGGATGGATGAATAGGTCAGTACAAGGTGTAATATGTTCTTTATCCTGAGATCGTTTTTCAGAAGCTAAATCAGGTTAAACAAACAATTGTACAAACCTACTTTAGAATAAATTAATTGTCAGGAAAAGACTCAGCCAACACAGTTTCTGTTTTTAGCCTCTGACTCACCTGTTTTAAAGCTGCGCTGGCTTTTTGTTTTTTTTTTTGGACAGAACCCCTGTCCTCAGGGACTGTGGACATGCTTGCCTGAAGGTCTCTGAGTTGCTCAGCTTATTTTGTAGCCTCATGCTGAGCACAGTAATCACAATTTGCACAAAAGCAGAGAGTCTGCAGTCTCAACACCTCAACTTAGAATTATGATTTAATGTATGAACACCATGAAGTCTTTGGCTCTACAGTGAGGTCAAAAAGTCTGAGGACACTAGAAAAAATGTCTAGAATATTCAATATATTCAATATTTCCTTTCGTTGTTCGAGTATTATAAAACATTCAGTTCATTTCCAATTTTGGCACCTGATTCCAGGTGGATATTTCAAGCAGCCAATAAAATCTTATTTAGGTAAAACTTGAGTAGAAGTGAAATTTGTAACACCATTAACTATGGCAAAATTAGAAAGGATTCAAAGCCTGTATGTCATATCCCATGGCCTACCAAGTATAGCTGGCACAGTGCAGTGGGTCAGATTGCCAACTCACAGCTCCAGGGGCCTTGGTTTGATCCAGACATCTTGTTACTGTTTCTGTGTAGGCTTTCTCTATGTGCTTTGTTTTTCTCCCAAAACATGCTGGTATGTGGATTGGCAATGTTAAATTGCCACTAGGTGTGAATGAGTATGTGAACGTGTGTGTGTGTGTGTGTGTGGTGCCCTGTAATGGTCTTATGTCTCATCCAGATTGTATTCCCACTTCATGGCCAATTTTCCCAGGACCCACAGAGAACAGTTTCCTGGAGATTATTTAACAAATGAGGAAATATGTAGTGTAAAAATTACATCGATTTTTTAAAAATTTGATTTAGGAGCACTTCCTGATGTTTGATAAAAGTGCAAAAAATAAATTATACAACATAAATGATTTTAAATCATGTCCTAACATGCATGATTCATAAGTTGTTCTTCGATAGCTTGTAATATTCATAATTTGGACCTGTGTTAACCAGGTGACAGGCTTTAAATCATTTGGCAATGCCTATCATTTTTTTGCCACCACAAACAAAATTCTTCTCAGCCCAGTCTATAATCGGTGTTATTTTAACTTCAGGGCTCTGCTAAAATGCTCAGAGATTTTTTTTTTTTTTTTAATTTGTCAGCTCTCACAGCTGCAGAAGTCAACAAGGGGAAGCAGATGTGAGCCAGGGGTGGAAAATACTTGAGTAATTGTAGTTTGCTAAACCTATTTCATACCAAGGCACTATTTTGGATTTGTAGTATTACATATTAAACACATAAAACTGTGTGTGTGTTTTTTTCTTGTTCTTTCTCCAAATCAAATAAAACTGATTTCCACATTATTATTTACTGATTATGTGATGACAATCTGGATTGGTAATTTTCATACATTTTTCATTATCCTTTTACTCTTGTTGATATGTTTGACTTGTACATAGACTTGTACGTAGATATTTGGCTCCATATTTCTACTGATTATGATTTTGACTGCCATCATTTTTCTTAAGTACAGTGCTTTCTCCACCCCTGATGTGAGCTCCAAATCTGCCTGGTCTCTGCATCATCCTCCATGTCTTAAAATGTGGGGGTTAAAATAATAATCCATGTTGTGTTTCTGTTTTGTTCTGTTTCTGAAGCTGGCCAGGTGTAGTTACCTCATGTGTTCATGTTTTGGAATGTTGAAGGTAAAGTGCTCTGGTAGACGCATGAAGATTCTTTTATTATTTATTATTTTTTTGGAATAATTCTCTCACACTGCACCCCACCCACCTGACACGTGTGTTAGCCCCTGCCTTGTGTTTGTAGCATTTACTGCGTGTCACTATGGGGACAGCATTCTTGGTAAACCCTTGCTGGTTTTTGGCCTGCATGTGAAACAAAAACAAAAAGCCAAGGAATGGAAGTGGAAGAGAGGAAAACCCGTACTGTATTGTACTGTGAGGACCACAGTGGAATTTTTATTAGGTCCACATACCATATAGGTCACTTTGTAGGTGTACAATTGCTATTGCTATGCACTGAGCAGACGATTTTATTTTATTTTATTTTCCCCTCCATACAGCATTGATGCGTTATAATTCTTCATCCAAAAATGAATGTATATGGTATGTGAACCTGCTTAAATAGCCTGGGTGTGTAAGAAAGTGACAACACCCAACATTTTTTCTGATATAAGAAAATTGTTTACAAGTCTAACTGGTTGCTATGGTCATGCCTGTTTGCTGTAGCCAGTGATTCTTTTTCGTGTCTATGAAATTAATGATAAATAATTGAAGAAATTAAACAAAAAAAGTCTTTTGGACATCAGTAAACACAAGGTGTGATATGTAAAGAGTAAAACAATAATCAACAATGCAGTGGTGTGATCACGGAGTTACTGTTATCAGCCTGAAGTTCATTTTTTTAGTATTATTCTACAGCAGCACAATTATTTCATTCCCATATATATATATATATATCACAGCAATTTTCCAACTTTTTATTAATTAAGGAATAACACATTATGATGGTTTTTTTTCCATTTATAGTTATGTGTAATGTTGTGTGAATAAGTTAGTTCCTGTTCTCCCTTATCTTATAGAGGCTATAAACAGTTGTTCCCTCACTAGCCTCTATTTTCTTTTTCCTCTCTCTTGAAGTTAATGAAGGCAAATAAAATAAACAAACAAACGCAGCTTGTCATGTGACCAAGAAACCACAAAGCATAAACTCCTCAGTCCTGAAGAAAACATAACCGTTTACAGCTTTACCTTTCATGCTAGATGAACGTTAAATGAACATCTCCTTACAGAAAACTATAAATATAACCGTTTATATGAACTGTAGTGAGTGCATTTATTATGAATTTGTCCTGCAGTTGCACTATTGTCAAGCTGATGGTATAAGAAATTGCTATGCTATGTAGACATGTGATGATGATTGAAAATTACATGCACATTCAGGTTGGAAAAAGTGGCTGTGGTGATATGTGAATAGTAGTGGTTTAATTCTTATATTACATTCAAGATATTTGGCAGACACCCTTTTCCAGAGAGGCTTATATAAGGCACTCTGCAGGATATTTTATTTGACAGTGATACACATTTGTACACTTGTATAAATGTAAGGGTAATGGTTAAGAGCCTTGCTCATGGGTTTAGCAGTGGCAGGCTAGTGTTGCTGGGATTTGAACCCTTTGAACCCACAACCTTCTGATCAGTTTTCCCTACTACTGTGTAGTAATAAGACAGTATGTAAGATGATATACAGTGCTATACTTAACATTTGTGTTTAGCTTTATTTATTCATTTATTTCCATTCTTTGCCTTCAGTCCTGTAGTAGTGCCACATCCTCCTTGCACATGCTTGCAGTCGTGTCTTTTTAACTTTGACAAATGTTCAGCAGCACTACAGAAAATTTTTAACCTTAAATAAAACTTAAATAAGGCTACGATAATGCTTTACAGTAATACAAGTTACAAGTTGACCCCATATGTTTGTATAGTATTATATTACAGCACTGTGGAATTGGGCTCTCTGAATGGCTAGAAGGTGTTGATTAATTTTCTGCAACAGTAGTGTAGCTGTAAATCATAGATCTGTTCTTATACATTAGCTTATTCATAGGGACTTGGACTGTAAAGGCTCCACATAAATGGGTAACATATACATAACCACTGATATGGTGACATTTTCTCAAAGGAGATGCTTTATAATTGAACAGTTATAGAAGGAGTGTCCAGTGTCTGAACTTTCTAACAGGCAGAAGTAAAGCTGTAGCTTTAAGCTTTCTTAGATTAAGGACAGAGCAGATTTTTCTGTAAAAATGAAAAGGGTGGTTTTTGGTCTTTAAGGGAGAACAGGAAATAATTAAATTATTTAAGCAATTTAATGGTAAATGGATGAAATAGGTTGTTCTTTTACAAATGACATTTTTAGTACATTCCTTTGGTATACAAGACATAAAACACCTCTTTTTAGTAGTAACTCCACTTCATCACACCACTATTATATATAATATATTCTTTCATAACAGCCCAGCACTGCATGTTTTATTGCTTACTTACTTATTCCTTACTTACTTTACAAATAAATTAAAAGGTGTATAAAAGAATTTTTAGAAATGCAGCTCATGCCATATGGATGTTTATGGCAAATGACATGGCAATTTCTGCGTTTAATACGTATTCCGCCTGCCTCAGCTTTTTTTCTTTTTCTTTTAAAATCTTGCATATTTGTCTGCCACATATGCTGCAGTGCAGGAACAGATGCTTTGAGGGCGTTTCAGTTTAAACTTTGTACAGATTATTCCAGTGCTTTTGCCTCAGCCTGTTTGGTCCTTGCATGATCTGACTCCCCGTTGGCATCAGAATGCAAGCTGGGTCTGGCTCTTGTTCACCTGCAGCTCACCTAAGCAGCCTGCCTCCCCCCCACACCTTGTTTTACAGCCCTAGGCAAGAGGTTGACAACAGCAGCAGCAGGTGCTTAAGCATCTGTACAGATTCTCAGTTGTACAGATTCTCAGTTAGTCCACAAAGTATCTGTGTGAGATTTTCACAATAGTGGTATGTGACCGGAAATAAATAGATAAATAAATTCCAGCAGTATGAAACATTTATTTACATTTATATTATTACATTTACAGTATTTGGCAGATGCCCTTGTGCATCTTACATTTATCTCATTTATTCAACTGAGTACTTAAGGGTGAAGGGCCTTGCTCAAAGGGGCCCAACAGAGGCAGCTTATAAATGCCGGGATTTTGACGCATACCACTGCCCATATTATGGTTTATTTTATTATGATTGGACGTATTATTAAGTCCAATCTGGAATAATGTGAGCAAAAGATAAAAAGTGATAATACTCTCAGACAGGTGTCATGACAATTAATACCATATCATATTATGGTAATGCAATATTGATACCCTAAATAAGTGTATTTCCATGACGGATAAAAATATATTTTCTAAACACAAAATGGTATTATTGGAAAATAAACTTAGGCATTATTGACGTATGTCTATATTTTTAGATTCTAAAGAAATTCAGTGTATAGAAATTAAAATCTATCATATTCAGATGATCATGAAGTTGTTTAATAATTGCACCATGAATTGAAGTCCCTAGAGATTTCTATACTTTGTTATTGAATATCTTGCATACTCTTTCATTATGCTTAACTTTATGATAAGTCCCAATAATAAAAATAATAATTCCTGTTTGCAGTGAGATTAATAATTGTTTTAATATTAACCCTTGTGTTTAACCGAAACAAAAAATTTTTCAAAATTTGTTTAAATGCATTTTTTGCTCTGTCATACTGTGATTACTTTTATATAACTTAATTCCTTCATTAACTCTGTTCTTTTTTCCTCTTGCTGCCCTCCAGTCTTTCACACTGACCAAAAAGAGGATTGTGCACTACACCAGCTTTGATCAGCGCAAGAGGGCGAATGCTGCTGTTCTCATCGGTGCCTACTCTGTGAGTATCCGCTGTCTCTCCATCCTGCACGTGAAATCGATCTGCTTCTGCCTCTTCCACTTTACCTTTCTTTGTTTTGCTTTCACTTTGCTCTTACCTCATTCTCTTTGTGTTTTCAGCACTTTTTGATATTACCTACATTTAGACTAAAGGCATTTGACATATTCCCTTATCCAGACTTCCATTTTACACTTATTTTATACAAATGATCAATTGAGGGTTAAAGGCCTTGCTGGACCTGGGTTTCGAACACACAACCTTCCAATCAGTAGTCTACCACATCCCCATGGTTGCCCTACCCCTTCAGCCATCTCACATTAGTAGTGTTTTGGCTCATGCCCTTTTATCAACTCCATTTTCTGGCTTGAAAGATGACTTTACAGTGTAGTAAACTAGGAATGTTTACATGCACACTTCTTTATTAATTGCTATACAGAACATCTTTTCCTAGAATAAGAAGAAAAAGTGCACTTAAACTTATCTACACCTTCAGTTTAGATAAGTTAAATGTACATAAGGCTTATGGCTTCAGAAGCTAATTTTATATGTCTTTGATGATTTTTTACTGGTACAGTGAAATACAAGAGCAACTAACATTAACAGCACAGCACATAATAGCTGTCAGAGGAGTTATTCATTGATTAAAGACGGATGTGTATCCTCATTATGCTGATCGAATCGTTTTGTAATGCTATGAGTGTGTCATTACTAGCGTAGCAGCTAATCCCAGTCCCTCGCAGTGGGACACTCAAACACTGTAGGATTTAAATGGCTTTCCGCTGAAGAGGCGCCATTGACAGATGCTTGTGTGTGACTGGTACTTGGCAAGGAGGGGGGCCTTTATGGATGCCGTGCAACGGGACACGCTGGCGTGCCAACGCTTTCGAGGCCACGGTTATTGTATTTGCACAATGCAGGGGACTATCTGCCCGTCAGCGACCGGGTTTCATCAGTCTGAGAGAAACGGGACAGGCATGTGGGTGGAAGTTGGAACACAGCTGAGACAGTGTCTCACAAGCACTGATGTGTCTAACAGATATCAAAGAACAGACAAAAGGGCAGTACAGCCATGCACTGTGGTAATGTGGTATGAACCCAGGTGCATGTCTAGCTGAAATGCTTCTGAAGCTCTGAGAAAAGGTGATTTAAAAAAAATGTATATATATATATATATATATATATATATATATATATATATATATATATATATATATATATATATATATATATATATATTAAAGGAATACTTTATTTCAATTCATTGAAACTGCGGTCAAGTTGATTCAGCGTCAGAGCTCATTCTCCCTGGATCATGAGTGAGAATCCTGAACCCGCATGTCTGAATGACAGTCAGTGATGTGTCCATCTCTTTATGCTTGTAAGTGGATTTGTGATTTGTAAAATAAATGACTCTTAGAGTTGCTGAGGTGGTGAATACAAATTTACTTCTTTGAGCATGAAGCCCATGGCGTGGGATATTTTAGTTTTTCTGCAGCTGTGGTCTGTATGCAATGCTGGCTACTGTAGTTTCAGTGAATAGAGTACTCTTGCTGCTTTATGACTGCTGTGTGTAGGAGTGTGAAGCGCTGAAATGTAAATATAGAATATAAAGACAACAGAGACACAGACTATCTGTCCGCACACTGTCCATGACCTTTTGGGCTTGTGTCTGCCAACGTAGCTTAACAAAGGTATAGTGTGATCTCAGACTACTGTCAGTCACTTAATGCACTTTTAAGTGTTAATGCACTTTTTCTACTGTGTTATTTCTACTGTGTTAAGAGACGTTTATTTTATCATTCATGGGAGGAGTCTCCAGTGTCATCACTTTGTAATTGTCAGAGGTAAAGCTATAAATAGAAGTTTTCTCAGTAAGATCACCTGTGGTTTTTTTGTTTATTAACTTCAAGAAAAAGAAAAAAGAGGCTGGCAATGAACAAACTGTTTATAGCTGCTATAACGTAAATGACAATCTTACATACAACTTGAATATAACTGTAAATTTGCAGAAAAAAACAGCACAATCCTAAACATGCTATTATAGGGAAATAATCAGCTTTGATGGTGTAACAGCAATCCTGGAATTTTATTTTGGTTGTCTCATGGTGAGTGACATCAGCTACAATAATAAAAATAAATTTAACATTTTATTAAAGTAGCTCATGCACTATTATGAATTCTTTATGCACTGCAGATATGTTGTAAACATATGCAAATGGACAGAAGCCTAGAATAGGTGTTCACATAAAGAAGTGAGGTGTGACTGTACGTTTCTGTAAGTGAACTAATTATCGGTCATAGAGTGTCACATTAAAGTCGCTCTCTCGGGACATGCACACACTGACTGTCAGGCTAAATGTAGCCTGAACCCTGAACCTGAGCTTAAATTAGTTCTTTTGACAATTTTCAACCTCAAAAGAGGCATAGCTCTTTAACACAGAACTGCTGTTTCTGTCTTTTGTTACCAGTTTCCTGTGACCTTTTCTCCATTAAATGCAGTTGCCGAGTTTATTGATTCAGTCATGTGCGGTCCTGGGTTCTGCCAACAGCAGATGTTCTTTGCCCTTTAATTTCAGTGCCCTGTTTTTTATGTGAGTGATATTACTAGAGTTTGTGGACAGCTGGTTATATAGCATGCCTTATTCAGTTATTATTTTTCTCTCCTAGTAGGAAGGGTTATGTATTGAAATAAAAAAACGTAGCCTCAGTTTCTTGCCTGTTGGGGTTGCAACCTGATGTGGTCTTCTGTGGTTGTAGCCCATCTGTCCCCAGGTTCTAGGTGTCTTATTCTAAGATGCTTTTCTTCTCCCTGGTTATTTGAGTTTATGTAGTCTTGCTGTAAGCTTGAACCAGACTGGCAATTCTCCTTTGAACTCTCACCAACGACTCATTTCCACGGCATTATGTAGAAAGTAGTTGTAGTCTGTTGTTGTGCGACTGCTGCATATTTTATGAGCTCAAGCAGGAATAACAAAGCAGAGGCCACCTATTGAGCTCAGGCAGTCTTCCCACACACGCACTCTCACTCATTCACTCACTCATTCACTCGCACGGGTCAGTGGGTGCACTACTTCATACTCTCAGTGATCTCTGAGGATCTGTTGCATATGCTGTGCTGTAATGAACCTGACACAGAAGTGTGGGAATCATCTGGAAACTTCATGACACTGTTGCATTATTATGGCGTTTGTCTGCCGAACTGCGGTTAGATGAATAATAACCTGATCTGATGGCCTCTGACCTCAGATCCCTCACTGAGATCTCACTTATCCTGATGATGAAGGTTTGTCCTGCAGGCGAAATTCTGCAGACATTACAGCTCATTATTGATGATAATGGATTTAAGTTAATTTGAATCATCAGGAAGAACGACATTTCAACAAGACATTAAGAAGACTTGTCAAGCCGAAATCCTGCAAACGTAAAAAAATTGAAAAATCACAAGTCATTCTTGCAAATCTTATGAAGACATGTCATGTCTGATTTTAGCGGTACCTTGATGAGCTTCTTAACCAAAATCTCATTATGGTCTTATCTCTCTTTCTCCCTGTCTCTGTCTTTTTATATCCCTCTGCATCTCTTGTCTCTGTTCTCTGTACTTTTATTTCTCTCTTTTTCTCTTTCTCTCCATGTGTCTCTGTCTCTCCATCTTTCATTTTTCTCTCTGTCTCCATCTTATCTCTTTAATTTTCTCTTCTGTTTTTCTTTCTCTCTCTCTCTATTTGTCTGTGTGTGTGTGTGTGTGTGTGTGAGACCTCATTTTATAATGAGAGTGGTCCAGGTTTGAGAAGAGCCCCTCTCTCTGCTCTATCACAGGTCTTTGACACATTTCTCCTCACAGCATCTTCTCTTTAATTAGTGTAGCAGTGAGAGAGTTTACTGAAGTGTGTAATAATCCTGTATTTGCATGCACTAAATCATACAGAGCCAGATGATGAACCTCTTTTGCTTGCTTGCTTTCTTTCTTGCTTGCTTGCTGTATTTAGTTATAATGCTGCTATACAGAGTTTGCTGTTAAACTTTCTGTGTCCTGGCTGTGTACCTCTAGTCTATGGTAGATTACTTTGAGGTGACAGACAGTTGAATTTCTTTATAAGTTATGTATTTGTTATACATTATTAATTTGTGAGTTCAGCTTGTATTTGTGATGAAAGCAGGAATAAACAAGCTTTATTCTTATGCTTTTCAGGAATGTGTGTGCTAATATATGGCTGTTTCTCTCCCTCAGGTGATTTACCTAAAGAAAACTCCAGAGGAAGCTTACAGAGCTTTAATCTCCGGCTCTAATGCCTCTTACCTGCCATTCAGGTGAGACACTTCAGGGCTTTCTCTCACATGCTATAACCAGTGAGGAACCGTCAGCTGCTCTCAATCTCCTCATTACACTTCCATAGCTGCAAATGTGTGTCTCAGTCTGTGTGTTTCTGTCTGTCTGTCTGTCTGTTCTGTCTGTGTCTGAGAGAGAGAAACCTTCCTCATAAAAGCTCTAAAACAGTAAAATATTGTAGCATGACCATATCAGTGTTGTATAGTACTACTGGCCAGCCTGATTCTAAGCTCTGATTACTCTGAGTAATATCAACAGATGCAGATTTACTGCTGTTTGATCTGCACTTTGTTGTCTTTATAAAAGTTTTATCTCATTGGAAGCTGCAATTAAAAGTTGTTTATATTCCAAAGTCTTCTTCCAACCAGTGGTGTGTTTTATTTGAAGGACTCTTGACCTTGAGCTCTAGCTGTACAGTCTGTATGAGCGGATTTCTAATTAACATGTCTGGCACTTCCTTTTGCGCTGTGTGGGTGTTTTTTCTTCTGCGGCCCTTGGCAATCTTTATTGCCCTGCATGGAGATTAGCTTCAGATTTCAATTGTGTTTGAGTTACAGTATTGAATTTGATCATATTCAATCCTCTAGGCTTGTCTGAGCTTGCAGGGGAGCAAATATTTATCTTGCCTCCAGGTTTGTTCACAGACACACTGGTCAGTGCTGCCAACTCGTTTTATAATATTTGCAAGCTTCTTGCTATAAACCTCTGAGCTTTTTAATGGTTATTATGGCAAGTGTTGCATCACTGCCATATGTTTTATAGTCTACCTTAACAATCCCGATTTGTTTAACCTTATTGATCAGAACTGTTTCTGTCACTCAGAATGAAAATGAAATAAAGCCCCTCACTGCGTGTTTACATTTTAGGTTTGATTCCCTGGGTTTGATGGACACTTCATGTTCAGTTTTTTTTTCATCGTCCATTCTTCCATTCTTTGCTTGTGATTGGCCCCTTGTCTAATCACAAAGACATGCTTGTTACAGACTGTATGACTGTTCTGGTGATGAAAAGAGCTTTGTCAGAGCGTTCTCTGGTAGCCATGGCACTTCTGGAGAAATCCGGTTATGTAATGTCCTGTAGTCAGCTAATACAGGAAGTAAATACGCTGGTGTTTCCAATTCCAATTGCTAAACTGTCCAACAATTTATATCAGTTTTTCAATAAGCAAACATTTAGTGGATAAGTCATGAATTTCATGCTCATGTTATTCAGATGAATGAAGCCATACAAAGAAGTAAAATGAGCTCAGTGTAAGAGCTCAAAGGAGCCATCACTTTCTTTCTTTCTTTCTTTTTTTTTGCGTGTATTGTATTTAGCCTACCTTTAAGTGTTAAAAACACAAACGCCCCCTAAGATAAATTAACAGGTTTGTGTTTTTAAAACTGCAATCAGCTAAGATTTTATATGGCCATTTTGGTTTGATTACTTCAGTTTAACCTCTATTGTAGGTGTGTGACATAGTCTTCAGAATCTTGCATTTGGTAAAACATAATTATACCCATTTAAGCAATGGAACGAGAAGAACACGGAGGGAGTGACCCATTAGACCTGTTGTCTTTTATGGGTTTATTTTTAGACTAGCAGCTGAAGCATGTTAACCTTCAAGTTCTGGTTTCTCGCGACAGACTTTTCCATGAGTTGAAGTCACACTGATCTACTTGTATGGTTTGTTCTTGTTTGTTCAGTGAGACAGCAGCTGTGGAGGTTTAGGCAGGGTGCAGATATAATCGAGAATAGAGAAAATGGCTCAGAGGCATGTCTTAACAGAGAAAATGCTATAGCTGTAAACTTTGACCTAACCTGTACAAGAGGTGTGATTCTTTATTCCAAGCCCAAACACTTCTAAACATGCTAATCAGACCCGATTTTCTGATTTCTGAATTTTCACGATTTTGACCTCTGGTATAATTATAAGTTTTTCACCACCACATTTCTGAGAAACAGGGTGGGTATGAGTTCAAATGTTGCTCCTTTCCGGTTTCATTTCTGCTTAAAGATGCAGCATGGCTGCCAAATACAGCTCATTAGATTATACAACATTTCCTGAAAAACCATGGCCTACTTCTTTTTGTGTAATAATGCTGGCAGACATTATGCAGGGAAAATCTAAATCCAGGAATCATTCTTTTGAGTTTTCTTTCACAGAGAAGAGTTCCTCCTTAACCGTCACTCAGTTTTAGCAAAAGCAGTTTTGCAAAATGGTTGATGCTAAGGTCATTAAAAGAAGCATCTTTTATATGTATATATATTTTTTGTTCCTCTGGTCCTTTTTAATGCATTTTAATATACATGAGTTAGACAGGCTGCGAGGGCAGGTTCACTGTTTGATTAATTTAAGTCTAAAGCACAAGGCTATATAAACAAAACATATAAGAAACATGGAAGCATGGGAATTTACAACAGTATGACAGTCTGATTTTATATAACATGGCGTTGTGTTTCCTCTGATGACCATAACGATCTTTTCTCTACCACTACGAAACATGAAACAAGAAGTAATGTGACAAGTTGAACCAGTTATGTGGTGCTGAAAGCTTCCACATCACAGTCCAGTGGACACTGGACTGTGATGTGGACCGTATTGTCAGACCATATTTTCAAGAGAACCAAGAAATGTTCTGAACTTTTAAGAATAAGGAACTATCTGTGGTCAGATATCTGAAATGTGTGTGTAAATGATTGCCGTGTATGTATTTGAAGCATTTACACCCATTGTAGGTTTGTATCTGTCTGAGCATTCACTAATCCTCAGTATTGTGCTTGTTTAAAGCTTGTTGTTTATCTGTAGAGCCTTGTTGCTCCGGGTTTGGCAGATCAGTGTCTGATGCTTTCCAGCTGAGCCTGTGTTTTACACACCTTGTGGTTTATAGCATGATTCTGTAACACACTCTGACAGACAAGCATTTGATTTAAACAGATTTTGTCGACACTTGAGTCAGAGCTGTACTGCTATACAAGAACATTTTCACTGGGCTTGTATTAGACTTTGGTGGAGTGGATTCTTTAATTGCTAGTTTTGAAAGAGTACAATGTGTGCAAAATATAGAAAGATTGTGTATTATATTAACAACAATTACAAAAGTTAGTTTCAAAATGAAAATGGGAAATGTTCCCATAAAAAACATTGTTAGGGATCAGTGACCAGTCCAGCTAGGGTTTTGTAAATGCAATTACAATTTCAATAAGAAAATCTTTTATATCTAACTATTATATTGTACTTTATGGGAAATATTGTTCTTTTTTTGTCTCTAGTGTCATGTGTCTTTTAAGTAATGTTGGCAGAGTATGTCTCTCTGTTTTTACCATCATTATAAGCTTTTGTTGCTCTACACTTTGCGTTGCACATTGTGGTTGATCATTAGTAGGTCACATGACCTAACATGCATGTGGGGTGTATGTTTGCTTTGGTTTCAGCAGGAGACAATAGAAATAAATGAGTGCTTCGCCGAGTGTCTTTATATAGAAGAAAAAGCACAAAACCTCTTAATGGAACACTTACCAACATGTCAATTCAGACGTCTAATACACTAATACCTCGCAAATCCGCGTCTCACGATTCGCGGCTTTCTCTGATCCGCGAAATTTTCTTTGGAACCTAACTAATTTTTGCATCCGCGAATTTTTAAATCCTGCAAAAGTTTTTACGCCTAATTTCGTGCCAATTTATACATTTTCATGCTTTTTAATGCGAAATTATTAAGAAAAGTTTAGTTTATTAATTAAGTAATATAAATATAAAAGTAAAAGCAACAAAATATCAATATAAATAAAATATAAATGTTATTTTAATGATACTGAACGTTGACGATATCATGTACGTACAGTACAGCCATTACGACACGCTATTGGCTGGAAGGGTTGGAAGTAGCCAATCACAGAGCATTAACAGTTTTGCCTAGCTGCTGTTTGGCTGGTAGCTATGATGCTTTCTATGCGTGATGTCGTGGTTCATCTCCCCGCCCCTTGTGCTCAGTTCACCTTATATACCTTGAATAAGTGATCTCAGTGATTTTTTCCCTTGATTTTTATACAGGCGATACTGTACTCTATTTTTACGTCAAACATTTATTTCTTAATGTATTAAGCTAACTTTTAAATGAAATTCTGTGAAAATTTTGGGAGCATGATTGGGGTCATATTTAGGGTTTAAACTCTAAAAATAAGCATTTACAGTACAGTATTAGCATTTTTAGTGTCTCCACCGCACATCTGCGAAACCTCGTCATTCGCGATGGGTCCTGGAACGTAACCTCACGGATGTGTGAGGTATTACTGTATATTCTTTAGGGTTATTTTTATTTAGCGTTTTTTATAGAAGGTGAAATATGGTTTAATTTTTCCAGATGTGTGCCAGCACAGTGAAAATGACATGGCTGATTCAGGTGGGACTGAAACCCCAGAGATAATGTGATACTAATCACATATCCCCACTTATCCTTGTAAAACCTAACAACTTTGATAGAAGCTGCTTTGATATCATTTATAAGAACATTTACAAGCCCCTGCTTGTGTCATGGATCCTGAGGGGTCCATTGCCAAAATCATGACTTATTTTCAAGTGTTGCATTACATTTTTGCCCTATTGCGCTGTAGTGTTGAAGTCTATAAAGCTTGATGCTCCTCCATTTATCAATATGGAGCCAGAATAAGATTTACATGATGGAATAAAATCCTCATAAATCAGCCTTGAATGTCTGTAATTTTAATTTTAAATGAAATATTTTCATGAGCTGCTTTCATAATGAAATTTCTTAAAGCATTTACACAAATGCCTTTTGGCATTGAAAGCGTGAAATTTAGCAGGAGGTGTGGGGGCGAGAGCAGGGATCCCAGCAGAGCCCTGAGCCAATCTAACCATTACAAGGGAGCTAAAACACACACACACACACAATGTTAAAACACCCTCAAGACTTACTAATGCAAACATCTATTAATGATTTCTGTTTTGGACCTTTTATTGACGCATGTGGACAGATCACCTTTCTCCATCTTTAATTCCAGCACCTCTTTTGTCTCAAAATCCATTTTTCTAGTTCTTATTTGTAATATTTGTCTTGTGATGAGTATTAACACCTCTAAAGACTGCTACCAGGGACCTGTGGTCATTCTTTGGCAATGCTGCTTTGCTTTCATTAAGAAAAATGTTCCATTCCCCATCTGGGTCAGGTGTTTAAACTCCCCCTAAATCCTGAACTATTTTTATTTCACTTAGTTCACACGAGGCCAGGCTTTTCTGTTGTGCTTTTAGTTTTGGGCTGAGAGGACTAATGAGACTCTGCAGAGACCAGACACCTTTGTGGCTGTGCAGAATTTTTAAAAAAAAGTGCATATGGTGTTGGACACAGCAGTGCCTTCTGTATTTCACATGTTCATGGCATAAGAATCTAGTAAAATAAAATCTCAGCCACCTCAGAGTTGATTAGTTTTCACCATAGGATTTTATTTATTTATTTATTTATTTATTTATTTATTTATTTATATTTATAATGAGCACCATTTTTATATTTAAAGCTGTTTTAATACACTTGTATTTTATGAGACATCGGCTGTAAATTAGCTGTTATTACAAAAATAATATTGTGTTCAGGGAAAAAAAAAATAATATAAACCCATGATTTCTGATAAAGCTAGTACCTGTCAGATCTGCTGTTATAGTTAACCCAAGCCTGTCCCGAAGTGTTTTATTTGCTTAGTGTTGACCATCAAGCTTATGTGTTGGATGATCATTATTATAGGAGTTATTAAAATGTGCACAGTAATGAACAGATTCATTTTAACCGGTGATGAATCCACCACACCATGATGGATTGTGTCACTCTGATGCCTGACAGATACTTGCTTGTATTCTCACATTGTTGTGCACTTTCTTTTTTTAGGGATGCATCATTTGGAAATTGCACATACAGCCTGACCGTTCTCGACTGTTTGAATGGAATCAGTAAGGTAAGAGGTCTGAACCATTAATGGTTCAACAAACAATTAAACTAATGAGAAATTTGAATATTAAAGTAATCATGAGGTACATAGACAGACAGACACACACACACACACACACACACACACAGTAGACACAGAGTTGCTTAAAGGCAGTGGTAAAAGACAGGGATTTTGCACAGAGGTGGGTATGTATCATGAGTGTATTGTTGTACACATCATTTGTGCTGTATGAATGATGTTGATTGAGTTAAGGAGTGAATGTTTGATAAAAAAAAATGTGGGCATGGTGCATTTTTAAGGAACCACACCCAAACAAGCAGCAATGTATACAGACTGGTTTTCTGTAAAAGTATGCAGTGTGTCTGTGTGTGTGAGAGAAATGCTCTATAAAGTAGCCTTTATGCTCCCTGTTCCTTTTGAATTACATGGCAAGTGTTAGCATCAAGCTGTACAAGGATTTCACTTCTCTTGATGAGGCTTATGGAAATTTTGCCACCTGAATTTCATTCAAAATAGAATGATGAAGCAATAGAGATCTGGATTAAGAGATGGAAAGAGAGTAAATGGAGACCTATAGAGATGGAGTAATGGAGATTAAGCAATTGATAGAGAAGACCTGATGGAGAGAGATGTAGCCAGATCTGTAACAATAAGGGCAAGAGAAAATTCTCTTGTCCTTAAAGAAAAACAAGGACTTTGTTTCTTTTTTCTTCTCCTGTCTCCAATATTCTCCTCCTCCTCCAGCTTTGGCTTTATTAAAACATTCCACACTTATTAACATCAGAGGATGTGCCCGATGAGGTGCTTGCTGCTAACATGGTTTAGATGATTGAGCCGTGTTTGTGTTGAGATTTAATTAGCAGGCAGTTAATCAGCCTGCTGTTTTTAGCGAGTTATGTGTAATGGCACATTAATGCATCATCTGAAACTACCTGCTATTTTTCACATGATCAAGCAGGGGCACTAATTCACCGTTGTGTTGCATGAAACAAATTCACAGTGGAATTCAAGACCTCAAATTGAATGTGGCTCTGCTTTGTTTCAGTACGCAGTGCTGACAGGAGAAAGAGTAACAGCACACTTTCATTTCAATCTGATTTGGTAGCTTTACATTTCCACCAATTTTAGTGTTTACTATTTTATAATTAGTAGAATAAGCAGAGTGTGAGAGCTCCCATCTGCTGACAGCCAGGCCCCTTGTAGCCATAGGTGGATAGATGGATAGAGAGAGAGATGGACAGATATATTGATGGATTGATGGATTGGTAGGTGGATAGCTGGAAAGACTGTCAGATGGATGCATAGAGAGATGGAGGGATGTGTGGATGGACAGCTAGATGGAAGGACGAATAGAAACGGATAGATAGATAGATAGATAGATAGATAGATAGATAGATAGATAGATAGATAGATAGATAGATAGATAGATAGATAGATAGATAGATGTATGAATATATGGATAAACAGATGGACAGAGATGGATAGGTAGATGGCTAGACAGACTGATGCCGGATAAAAGACATGACGTGATTATGTTTTTCTGAGTAAGATTGCGATCATTCTATGCTAATACTGATTAGTGTAAGCTCTGTCATTAGCTCATTGTGTGTTCGTGTTAATCTTTGTCTGCCATGAACACACTAATCAATGCCATTAGCTTAAGAGCCTTTTTAACCTATGACTCATCCCCTCAGCAGAGCAGAAAGGAATTGTCTGCAGCTCCACAGCTTAGGACCTTCACTAGATTCTTATGGGATTTAAATGAATTCTCAATTCTGATTGGTCAGAAGAATGGCTCACATATTTAGCGTATTTACTCCATCTTGGTCTGCTCCCTGAAAGGACGCATGATAAGATATGCAAATTGTCTCACAAGCTTATTGTTTGATTTTAATATGAAATGAATAATGTGTGAAATGTATTTTTCTTTTCGTGTACGTTTTTAAGGCCCTGCAGCACGGCTTCTTGAACTTTGAGACATTTGACGTGACTGAGTATGAACACTATGAGGTAACCAGAAAGTGTAACGAAGTTACAGTGTCAGGGTTCTATACATGTATGTTGTGCTTTGTACATTATACCTTTCATAACCCTCTGTATTCCTCTCTTTCTGTTGCTTTTATCTTTAGCGTGTAGAGAACGGAGACTTCAACTGGATTGTCCCCGGAAAATTCCTGGCCTTCAGCGGGCCGCACCCAAAGAGTAAAGTAGAAAACGGTGAGCTGTGGTTTTTTGAGTGGCTCCTGTGCTCCTTGCACAAATGTATGTAAGAGAAATGTTGTATGTCGTGTTGGTGATGTGCACACCGGTGGTATTTTCTTATTACTCTGTGTTGCCAAATGCAGTTATTAAAATCTGTAGACTATTTTTAATTTAGTAATGTTGATTCATAGTGCCATTATGCCATTAAAAAAAGTCCAATTGTGTAGAACTGCACCCATTTACAATATTTTAAGGACAAATGATTTTATAAATGTAGCAAAGCAAAAGTTTGCTAGTTATAGTTTATAGCTTTGGTTTGAAACAGATTTGCAGCACAAGAAGTTCACAACAAGTAATAACAATGTTATTAACATTATTTCTAGACACTTTTTTTTTGCCTCTTTCAATAAGTGAATGCATGAATTATGCTAAAATGCTTAAATAAAGCAGTGCCACCTCCTTCATGCTGTTTTTCCATCTGTGTTTGGGACTCTTTGATTCATGTGGATAAAATACAGTATATAATTTAATTTAAGTATTTTTAATCTTTAATCTTTTTGTTTTAATGTAGGCTATCCTCTCCATGCCCCCGAAGCCTACTTCCCATACTTCCGCAGGCACAACGTCACTACCATCGTCCGCCTAAACAAGAAGATCTATGACGCTAAGCGGTTCACAGATGCCGGCTTCGACCACTATGACCTGTTCTTTGTGGACGGTAGCACACCCACTGACGTCATCATCCGCCGCTTCTTGCATATTTGCGAGAGCACAGATGGTGCTGTTGCTGTCCACTGCAAGGGTGAGCGGAGCCTTAAAGGCCTCTCACTTTAGTTTTTCCTTGTCTTTGTTCAGTAACATGTTATGCCCATATGGTGGCACTGTTGGATCAGAACCATGAAAAGCTGATCAAGTGATGGTGCACCACGCTGGTTTAAGAAATATTTGATGACGTTGATTATGAACTTAAGGTCGGGGCATTGTACAAAGGTCAGGTGTATACAAACTGTTCTGAAATTGCTATTTGTTTTATTTTGTGGATGTTTAAGATGAAAAAATCTTTCAGGAATAATCTGTGTCCATCTATGGTTTAAATACAGAAACAGATGAAACAGAACCAATAGTACATTGTGATATTGTGAGGCTATTTAAATATTATTTATATATTAGTTAATTGGACAAACATATTGAAAAGATGTGCTATTGTAGATTCATCCGTTGCTAGGCAAGACGTCTAATTTATTTATTTATTTTAAACAGGATAAGCAACTCGCATCTAAACATAGATGCGCAAAACTTCAACTTATGCTAATGTGCTGGTTGCATGTAGATTCGCACATTTTAATGCAGTGACTGATTTCATGACTGATTTTAATTAACCATAGTGGTTGTGTGTTTTTGAAAATATAAATTGTCTCTGGGTGTTTACCATAAGAAACAAGTGGTCAGGAAGAAGATGATATGAAAGAAGCTTTGAGAGGAACCAGACTCAAAGGCACCAGCACCGGATAGAGAGATTATAAATAATTGTAGTATGCTGTGGGGGTTTTTCTAACCATTGTTTATGCTTTAATGTTTGAAGGAAATCTTCTATCAAAATATACTTTTGCATACAGCATTTAGTCTCAAACAGCTGCAGTTCCTATTGCGTAGTGACTTTAATTTATAGCAGTTACAGGATTCACTCACTTATTTGTAGTCTCTGAAGCCTTCCTTACAACCACTAATGCTTTGATAACTTCTCAAAAGCTGGTGGTCCTTTTCCACTGATGAAACAAGGTAGAGAACATCTGACAGTTGGTACATTTAGTGTATCTCTGCAAACAGCTGGCATATCATTGTGACACGTGGGTTTCTTATGCCGTGTCACCTTCTTGACTTTGTTTCAAATACTTTTTACTCTGTAGTTGGGTATCACATTGCTCAGCTTTTGACATTTTGTTCGTTTCCCAGCCGGTTTGGGCAGGACCGGCACACTGATTGGCTGCTACCTGATGAAACACTATCGTTTTGCTGCAGCTGAAACCATTGCTTGGATCCGCATCTGCAGGCCTGGCTCCATCATTGGACCCCAGCAACACTTTCTGGAGGAGTAAGTAAAATAGTAGGATTACTTACTGAATTTTCAGTAATAATCTGAGAATCTTTTTTTATTTCCTAAACCCAGTTTGTCTGGCCATGCAAAAATAATGGCAGTGGTATTGTTTGCACACTAGCCTGCATACTTTATGCACATCTGGAGGATTAAAAGCGGCATCCACTGGATTGCACATTAGGGCCAAAACATCTGTGTTCATCTGATTTCCAAGTGAAATATTAAAATGTGTAGTGATCTTTCAGTAGGCTTGAAGACAACATAAATTACAACTATTACATCTATTATAATCAGTTACTGGTGTAACCAAATTACATCTATTATAACCAGTATTTTTAGTACTCAGTAACTGTCAATAACAATAAAAATAGACCAGAACAATAAAAATAGTGTGTTGTATACTCTATGTGATTAGTAAATTGTAAACACATTGTTTCTGAGCTGTAATGCCCCCACTGTTTATGTTGGTTTTGCACCAAGCAGACACGTACTGGTGATTTCAGACTTCTCCAAATGACTGCAGCCTGCATCCGACAGGATGGAAAATCTGGCCTTAATTGCATTCCAGCTCTTGTCCACATTTATTATTTTGTGTGTTATCATCCCATAACCCTTTCATCTTTCTCTCAGTAGCTGATAACGCAGTACATTCCCTAATTTTAAATCAGAGGGAAAGAGAGACTTCTCTCTAAATCTAAGTTGGAACTCTGGCATAATAACTTCATTTTTGCATCTTTCGTATGCTCAAGTTACAAAGGGGGGAAAAAACTTTTGGTCTTTTGTTAGTAACAAACTAGCCAGCTAACTGTAATGAATGAGTGAGGTATATTTACCTCAAAACAGCGAACTGTATTGTCAGTAAAGATTCAGCAAGACTAAGTAAAGCAATTACTTGTATATGCAGCATAACTCATTTACAGGTAATAAATGCTACCTTGTTTACTGTTTATGCCGTAAGTGTCCGTGTTGTTTTGAAATCACCTGAAGAACTCAGGGGTTTGTAGCCCATATGGCATTCCCAAATGGGAATTCCAAATGAATGGTGCATTCCATTTCTTTTTTCCTAGTATAAGGATTGACCTTTAGTCAGATACAGGACATGTTACAAATGGAAAGCAAAACCGGGCACACTGCATTAGTAGTCTAAACAATGTGGTTAGAATTAATGCAAGGATAAAATGCTTGGTGTTCATTCATTATGTTTGTTGCCTGGACGGAGAATTTACACAAAAAATGTTCTATTCATAGAAATCCATTCATTTTTCCAACAGTACTTCTAGGGAAGAATGCTTGTATCTTATATATATTAAAAATAAAGAGACTCACTAATGTGAACATTTGCTTGAAATCGTATTATTGTCATATTAATGGTAGCTGATGCGATACAGAGTCTGAGCTGCATTACTGGAAAATTAAGCGCACAATACAATCTTTCACTGATTTGTTATGATCATGAGCATGAATGAAGTATCCATGGTCAGATTATCCTAAAGCAATGTTGAATGTGAACGTTTCTTTAAGGGGACCTTTAGGGTCAACGCTGCAGGAGAAAAGTGAGTGTGTGCAATACAAGTGTAAGTGAAATGCACATTGTGTTCTCCAGAAGCATGGAGTAGGTTTATCTTCTCAGAAAGCAGCACTCCTGTTTTGCATCATGTGCACTCATGAAGTTTTGTCTTTCTGATTAGAACAGAGATCTGCCCCTTGGCTTTGGTCCTGTTGTTTCCCGGAAAGGCTCTTGAGCAAGTGTGTAGGAAAATGAACTCCCCTATGGAGGACATTAAGAAGCAACACAGATATAACACATGTTGTGGGGGCGATTATGTGAAATCTGAGTGAGAATCAGCAGTGCACTGTACATGCTGGGACCTGGATCCCGCTAAAACTCAAAAGATATGTGTGTGTATGCTTTGCTAATATGCTCACACACAGCCGCATGCATAGTCATGTCAGGGTTTGCTTCTGTCTGTGCCTGTCAGAGTTAAAGCAGACCTCCTTCTCTTAAGTCATGATTGAACTGGGAGAATGTAATGTTCGATTGGTACTGGAGAGGTGAACATTATATGCTTAATAAACTGAGACCACTGTGTAGTGTGTGTGATTGGTCAAAAGGTTTTTATTTGAATGTAATAACAGTTATTACTCCAATAGTTACAGCTCATTCAGAGAGACTAGTAGGGTAGAGACTTCAAATAAATGGAATTAAAAATTAATAATCATTGATATGGTGGTGTTTTCTGCACGGTGACGTTCGTTTTACATTTATTGAAGGAGTCTCCATAATAAAAGCTGTTTAATAGTCAGAGGCAAGACTGTAACTTTAAGTTTTAAGGCATTTGTGGTTTCTCAGAAACATAAGCTGTGCCTTCAAGAAATAAAAAGAAAGGCTGGTGAGTAAACACTTGTTTATAGCTGCTGTAATGCAAGTGCTGTTTGACAGCATTAACTATAACTATAAATGTATTGATAAAAAGTGATAGACCATATCTTATTAAAATTAGATACATTTTAATAAAAAAAATAATGTTTAATAATAAAAAATTGAAGTGGTATTAAAGGAATAAATGTGCTGTTATTCCTGTGAGGAAAATAATCAACTTCAGTAACTGTGCTTATTTATATTATTAATTATTTTACTGTAAAACCTGGACACTGTTTAATGCACACATCAACAATGAATGATTTTCTCAGTTTCTGTCTTTTCTGTTCTTCTTCCATCTTTCTTTGTGTTCTTTTGTTCTCTCTGTCTCTTTCTTCTGATATTGTGTAGGAAGCAGACATATCTGTGGGCTCAGGGAGACATGCTTCGCTCGAGGCAGCAGAAATCGCAGGTGTATGAAGAAAGCAATGTTCCTCGTCTTATCTCTAGCATGGATGACCTGACCATCAGCAGCAGCTTCCTCAGATCTGGCTACATGGAAGAGGTGAGAATAAGTAGTAGAGACTGCAGCAGACTTATGTGATTTCGCTTAGATGCTTTTGATTTGCACTTATTACAAGCTTACAAGTGATGATCAGACCATGTATAAATGGGACTATTTTTAATTACATACTGTTTGTTATGTAATGTTAGTTCTTGCATCCTGACAGCAATAAGACCAAATGAGGGTTGAGTTTCTTCTTTTTTTTTGTATAAACCTGGATGTTAATGTCACATGGTCATATGATCATGCATGTAAGAAAGTAGGAACTAAAGTTCCGAGTGAGAAACTGAAGAATTTTGATGTAGGGTAGGAATGTAAAATGTGGAGCTTCATTTACTAACACTGTTGAATGGAGTTTGAAGTTTATTTTTTTCCAAAATACAGGGAAAAATGCAATTAATTATCTTTAGTAATTACACATAGACTACAGATAAAAAGAAGATTAAAAGGTTTGTAACATTACATTAATGGATTTATTAATACGGTGCATTGACTATCACATTTTCTCTATCTATCTATATTACCTCGATACAAAGTGGCTCCTGCCAAATAATGAATTAGTGTTTTTCTTATTGAGTATGTACGGTTGAGTCATGTGTGAAGGTGGCAGAGACCTTTCACTTTTTTGTCCACAATCCCTGCAAATTCCAAATGTTCAGCTAATAATTGGGGTCACCTGAGAGCTTGGTGTAGTAAAAGTAGTATTTTAGGTCAAGGTGCTTCACATGACCATGACTATGTTTGACTCATTTTACAGAATGGTGAATACAGTGAAAACAGTCTCAGCATGACTCAAGGAGATAAATTACGTGCCTTAAAGGGCCGGAGGCAGCCGAGATTATCCACTTCCACAACTCTGAGGTAAGATAGACTTTTAGACTCTTATAGACTGATAAGAGAGATTCTGAAGGTTATGACACAATATCCATCTCTGTACAAAATGTAAAGATCGATGACAAAATATGAACATAAAACAAGGTAATTATTCTTTAAAATGTAAAAAAGTATAATGATAACACAATACAATACATATTGATACAATAATATTGTATTGCATGGCACCATCTTAGTCATTTTCGCAACTCAATCGCTTTAGACTAATGGTTTGTGCTCCTGTGCCTCTTCAACAAAAGATGTGGCGCTAAAGTAATTACATAGGAGCGGGTGCCGAGTGTGTGGTTGCCATAGTAACATGCAGTGTCAGTTTCTCTCATAGATGTTGTCTTTGTTCCTTAACATAGGTAGATCCTGAAACATCATTCCTTTTAATGATACTCTGTCTTCATGAGCTGTTAGTGTTTTATCTGTTTGATAAAAGCACTGAGAAGTGCCGATCTCTTTTTTTCTATTTTTTTTTAACTCTACTGATTTTATACTGTTTAAAATGTTAATTTAATGGTCTTGGTTTAGGTATGGATGAGTTTATGATGTAGATAATGGTATATCTTTGTATCTTATCATGTGGTTCAATAGCATTCATTTTATTGTAATGAAATTCTAGTAGAATTTTTATCTATCTATCTATCTATCTATCTATCTATCTATCTATCTATCTATCTATCTATCTAGCTAGCTAGCTAGCTAGCTAGCTAGCTAGCTAGCTAGCTATCTAGCTATCTATCTAGCCAAGCTGAGTCTCTAATCATCATCTAACCTGTAACTTAGCATTGCTTAGCTTTGTATAGCTGCATTGCATACTGGAACTTGAATCCAGCATTTGCACTATGTCAGGTTTTTCATTAATATGACAGATGTAGCTAGAAAATGGTGAGAAGTTAATGGCTATGGCTAATGGCTCATTCGATCTCAACTCTTCCTTTTGAAATATACACTAAAAAGAGCACACGAAATGAAAGCATCCTTGTTTTAAACTGAATTAGCAACATTTTTTTTCTTTTTTGCCTCAGTAAAATTTCCATAACCAATATTTACCACACAACTATTAACAGTACTTATGAGCATTGTTTCTCCCCCACCATTAAGCACACATTATGCAGAACAGGGCACTTATCGCCCTTCTCAAGACCCATGGCTCACAAAACTCACAAAGCGGCCATCTGAAGAGCAGAACAATCACATGCAGATATCAGTGATGCTCATGATGATGCTTCTGATGATGCGCACGGCCCGCTTTTTAGCACTTTGTGTGAAATTAATTAAGGGCCGCACACTTGTTCAAAAGGAGGTTGTTGAATTTACATCAGTGTCTCAAGAGTGGTGAGAGAAGAGGCCTCTCACACCAGAATGGTCCTCCTACTCATTTTACTGCACTGAGCAAGAGAGACAAAGTTACGAGGAAATAGACAGATGGATTAATGAAAGACAGCTATACAGATGGCCTTTTGCTCAAAAAAACACAACAAAAAGTGCAAAATGACCAAGTTTGAATGAAAGCGATGGATGAAGATGGAATGAGTGCACACTGCCGCTGCCTTTTTTGAAACTCCATTCATCTGTTTTTTTCTTGACTACATGAGAGAGGCAACTCTTCATGCTGAAGAGCTGCTAAAGAATGAGTAGTACCAGAACACAGTGCTTTCTCTCCTTCCTGCACCTCGACCCTTTTCTTCCACATTATTGTTCCACCCAGGCTATTTCTGGCTCTTTGATTACCTCTTTATGAGCTCATGTAAGGTCTTGAGGAATCAATTTTCTAATCTGTTTAACCCTTAAATTGTTAATATTAAATGTGCAAAGCCAAATTCACTGTATATGTTTGAGTTTGCTTTGTGCATTTGTTAAAAAGAAATAAGAACCATTGTAATGTTTGTGTGTTACTAATTCTAGTTTGAAAGAATGACTGGAATTTCCCCTGATTGATATCTGGAATGTGGGGCTGCATTTATATACCATATTAATGCAATTTTAAGAAAATACCCACATTTATTGCTGATTACTTAGCTGTTGAAAAATAGCCGACTGCTTCTGCATGCTGGACAGTGTGTTTACATTAGAGATTCACAAGGTGGACAGAATATAACGTTTTATATTGATTCTGGTGTTTTGTATCATTATATTGCAATGTGTCTTATGATTATTTTACCCAAAAATTATTTACACATTAGTGCTATGATTCATCAAAATGCCCACAGACTGTATGAGGATGGTCAGAATGCCTACAGGGAGCTTCTAGCTAATTAAAGTCACAAAAAAGGTTATGGTTCTGTTCACAATGACTAAATATTTAATTTTGGTCAAGCTTGAGGGCAGTACATCCAGCATGTTTATAGGTGTCATTTAACATGTACCATATGTATATCTTTATGATACAACAGACAAAAAATATAATACAGCACTTGTTGATATTTTTTAGTAGGTTTAATTGCTAATACTCCCTCTCTTGAAGATACATTAGATATAGAATTTATTTGATTTAGCAGTTGTTTTTTTTTGAAGTATTTCAGTAAAATGAACTTGAATAATACTCTCTAATAATGAACTCAAATAATATTCTCTATATTCAATTTAATAATTCACTTAAAAATGGTTTTGATTTTATCTTATATCACCAGAAAATGATTTGTACTTTACAGAATGTCACCATTGTTTTCCTTTTCTCAACTTGTGAACGTTTCACAGTAGACTGACTGGCTCCAATACTCAAGGCCCAAGTTCCCCTCTCAAACCCTCCAAATTGCCGTCCTCTTCCTCCACCCCCGCCTCTACCTCCGCCTCTGCTAAGAGAATTAGCCGAATCTCTTCTTCCTCAACCAACTTGAAGAGGTGAGTTGTGTAGTCCTTTAATTTTCCTCCATTCCTGCACTGTCCTTCATTCTCACATTGTGTGGGCCGCACTACGTTCGCTTTTCCCCATCTTTACTACCTCTGTTATTTAACTATGTTATGTTTTCCTATGTTTCCTATGTGCTTGTCTGATATATAAATCCCTTTTTTACCTTTCTTTTTCTTTCTCTTTTTCCTCCTTGTCTTGTATTTTCCCCCACTCAGCCCCCTTGTAGTGTTTTTCCCTCTCTGTGACTATACGCTAATGTAGAGAAATAGCTGGGTCATTTAAAGGAGTGGCCCATTCTCTTTACAAACTCTTACTAGGGAAGTAGGTCATCCTATTGTCTTTGTTTCTTTGCTTTTAGAGAAGTAGTTGCCAAATCATTATGACCTCTGTGGCAACTTGGCACAGTTGGTGGACATGTTTAATATTTCATCAGCCACTGAACTTTATTTTGTTTTTTAAAAATCACAAATAAGAAAGACTGAGCTAATATTTTTGCTCATTCTGTATCTTTTTACTGTCGTTATGATGTGTAGAACGTGTGTGTAGAGCTTGTTGAAGTGATGAGTCCACCATCCCATCCCCAATGTATGTTCATGTTCCTTCCCTCACCACCCCCACCCCCAACCCCCACAGCTCCAGTCTAAACTCCAGATTAGCCACCTCATTGAGCAACCTGTACGTGATCACCGGAGACTCTGGGAATCACCCTCGACCCTTGTTTGCATCCTCATCTCCTTCCTCGCCTCCATCTTTCCCTGTCCCCCGTGCAACATTTGCCAGCATCTCGTCTCTGGCTGCAAACACTTTTCACTATGAAGTCAACAACAACAGTGATCAGTATAGCGCCTCAAATGGCAATTCCAAGATCTCGACATTCAGCAACCACAACCACAGCAGTCTTGGTGGGGCCTCCACCACTGGGAGGTTTGGCTTGGAGGAGCCAGGTCAGAATCCACTGACCACAGGGCTAAGTCGGCCCTCAGCCCGCTACCTCAGCCGCTCCATTCCTGTAAGTGAGCTTGTCCTCCTCCTTGCACATCCCTGCGCATGCAACAGCAGCATTTCCTCTCACAGCTCCTTTTTACATTCCTTCATTCTTTGTCATTCCTTTTGTTCAGATGTTATCCTTCTAATCCTTCTAATCCTACTCATGCCTTTATTTCTGCTAATATTAAAGGGATGGTTCAGAGAAAAGTTTCCCCTTAATTCTTAAGTTTTGCATTACAGCTATGAAGCTAATGTAGCTTATGAATAATGTTAGTTTATGTCATGTTTAAAATCTTTCTCATAAATACATGCCTATGAAGTTTGCTTCTTTAGTAGGATACCAAACTGTTGCTGCCTTCATGACATTGACCATTTGATACAAAAATATATTGTCTTATACGAAAGGTCTTGACTGAGAAACTATATGTGGCAAATGATAATTTTTCTCTGAACCATTCTTTTCAGCCTAGCATAGAACTTGATGCAATAACTTTTTAATAAAGGTTTTTAATAAAAGAATTAGATTGCACAAAAAAATTATATTGTCATGTAAATGTTTTGTGTGTTTGTGTGTGTGAGAGAGAGAGAGAGAGAGAGAGAGAGTGTACCATGTACTTACATATTGCTTTTAGCACATAAGATAATCTAAGCTTCTTTACAAATGCTTCTGATTATCTGCAGAGTGTTTTACTCAATGTGTTTGTCTTCCACATCCTCTAATGAAGCTCGTATTAAGGCCTTTAAATATACCCCAGTTGCTGTCATCTAGTGGGCTTTAATTGATTGAGGTGCTGAAACAAATTTTCCAGCACCACTCAAATACATCGTACCTTTTAACTCCTCTGCATGATTTCGAGTGTATCCCACACTTACTTATTAAACCATTAAAACAACCTCTAAATATCGATTACAACTAACATTTTATATCCATCTGTCACAATCGTTCTGGCTGCTATGTACTCTGGTTCGGCTTGAATGCTGCCTCCAGCACTAACACAACAACTTGCACCTCATTCCATGCTGCTGTTTGGTGCACTGGGATTGTTGTAGGCTGCATAAAGTTCTCATTGAGGCATCATGACCACAGTCCTACCAATGTTTGCCAATGCATAGTCCTTGGGCAGACATGTGACCTGGCTCATACCGTTTTTGTGCCATTTAACGTCTTATTTTAAGTGTCCAGGAAAACAGAAAAAAATTCTTTCTTACATATAATACTTGACTGTTGGTATATTTCTCCAAAAAACAGTTGTTAATCTAGGAGAGCCTAGATTAACAACTTAAGGAGCCTAGGGAGTAACCTCTAGTTACAGCCATTGCCTGTAGTTCCAACTGCAAAATACATGGCTCTTATTGTAATACATCATTGTTTCTATAGCAACGGCTCATTCACAAGGACTTGTATGCCGGACACTCCACATAATCTAATACTAATAATAAATAGATTAAAAAACATCTTGTTGGTTAATAAATAAATAAATACTTATATAATAAAATGGTGATGCTTTCTGTGAATAGATGTTTATTTAACATTTAAAGGAAGACTTGCTATTGTCAGTGCAATAGTTAGAGTTAAAGCTGTAAGCTGTAAATTTTCCAACATCTTCAGGACAGAGGAGTTTATGAAAAAAAGAGAGGCTGGTGAGGGAATGACTGTTTACAACTGCTAAATTGTAAATGAGAATAGAACTTGTCTTGCAGATGTGGCACCACATTAAAAGTAACTATAAAATGCACAATGTGTTATACGGCACAGGGTGCAAGCTTTTATTCTGGTGTAGCAGCATGGTCTGTTGTGCCACTTGTTCCACAGAGATTTGCTAGTGATTGCAATGTTTATTTCATTCCTGCCAGATTACACATTGTAATGGTTTATATTTCATTTAAAGTTGTGGAACATCTGAGAGATGAGAATGTCCTGTTCCTCACCTACATTATAGCTGTTATTCTTTACTGGCTTCACCATCCACCCCACCCCCCCACCCCCTTCCCTCACAATCACACAGGGTATATCAGTTTACCAGGAAAACAGAGAAAAAGGATAGCCTAACAGAGACTGAGAGCACTTACAATAAATGTTAAATAAATCATGAACACATCAATTCTAAAAATTGCTAATTAAATATCCTGTTTTTAAATCTGTTTATTAATAGTCTTGGATTATGTGGCATGATTGCTGTACAAATATCTTTGGATGAACAGTAACGTATTAGAATGAGCAATGTTAATGTTACATGAAAATAATGCTTGCCTTCTAGTAGTAGTACTAGTATTGAAAATTAATCAACACCTTTGATCAATCAGATATGAGAATTCAACAGTGCTGAAAGCATGTTGATGTCATTAAGAGCGACCACGATGCTCAAAAGGTATAGCAGCCTGCTGTAAAGTTACATAAAAAATCATGTGGAAAAGTCAGAAGTGAATTTCCTCATATTGGCGTGTTTGCATTTCCTGTGATTGTTGTCTTTGTTGTAACCCACCCCTCAGCTCAATTAAATCTCCTTTTGTGACTGCAACAGCAGGATGCAAGATAACTCTACTCCTGCCTTTGAACAGATGGAGTTAGAGCCAATTCATGTCTACATGCTCACAGCTTGAACATACATCCTTAGGTACAATAAAAAATTCCTGAACACTTTTGATTTGGCATTATAGATGTATTTTCACAGTTAGGGGTGTAGGTTCCACTGGGACAATTCTTTTCTTTTTTTTGTCCCTTGCCATCAGTTACACATAATGACTTAGACCAGGTTACTCTAGCTGTGGAGCAGCAAGAAGCTGTTGGGTTATTCCCCCAACTTTCTCCTCCTTTGTTTTGATTGATTTAAAGTCAGTTCTCACCCACGCTTGCCTGTATGAAGTAAACATCTATCCTAAGGTACGAAGTAAATAGCTAATGCAATCTTGGTTTGCTTTTGTGGAAACATTCAGACAGCTAAACATCACGGATTACGAGACATCAAATAGCCCTGAGGAGTGCGAGCTGGTTTTCAGCAGTGTTGCTGTGTGAGGGTGATCAAAACACCCACATGCTTCAGAGTTGGAAAAAGAAACAGAAAATCATGCAGTATCTTTTTTAGCTTGTCTGTGTTCTGTTGCTTTTTCATCCATTCAGTTAGCATCCTTCATTTTTATTTATTAGAGACAGACATGCTTAATTCAATAATATTTTTTCTTCTCTTTCTTCTCACTGATTTGTTTTTGCACACAAAATACTTTGGAAAGCAATGAAATAGGGCTGGGCAATATAATGTGGATTTTATGAAGAATTATGTCAAATATCTTTTTGAGTTATTGTGTGTATTTTGATACACATATATTTTTGTTTGTTAACTAAAAATTACAAACTCTGATAGGAAGCCACCAATTTTCATTGTATTAATGCATCAAATATATATATATATATAGATAGATAGATAGATAGATAGGTTTGTTTTTAAAAATCTTATCTATCATGATTATTGCATATCATAGTTATAAATGTATATCACTGTAGTGTCCTGAAATGGTATTTGTCATATTGACCACAACAAAACCTATCCTTCTGATCATATGGGTGCTAAGTCTACACGTATGGCTTTTGGAAGAAAAGAATTTGGATGTTTTTGTGGAACCGAGTTCAACAGCAACATATGCAAGAAGTGAGGCTGGGTTGATTTCTTTCTAACCCTAACTCGTGGGTTAATGACAGTTGTGTCAGGTGGTTACACAAAGTGACATAACTCCCAGATCTCCATTTGCTTTGCTGACACCTAAGTAATACATCATCAGCGGTGATTGTGCAAGGACATGTACAAAATAATTTATTCTGTCATCATTTTGTCTTATAAAGATGTCTTTGGAGGAGGCATTAGATGTAGATAGACTAAGTATGATCACATAATTCTTATGCTGTTGATAAAACCACATGATGTATTGTGCTGCTCAGTAGTAATAATTTCATCTTCAAGCTATAGGTAAATGTTCGATCTTAGCCTCACATCTACGCATTCTCTTCTTCCATGGTGGTTAAGCTTAACCCCAGTGTCCAGGTACTTTAACAGAACATGAAATAGAAATAAAACCCATTGGCAATTAACCCATTTTGGGTTTTTCCCTGAATCCCCATTTGCTGGTGTCCGTCTCTCAAACCTCAAAAAAAAAAACCATTACCTCCACTAATGTGTTAAGATCTTTTTTATTATTCCTGCTGTACGTGTGCTGCTTTTCTTTTGAGCAATATGCACAAATTGGCACTTGATCATGCATGTGGTACATCTATATTCAGCAACTTTTTCTATTACTTAGCCCAAATGTTGTTTCCTGTCTATTAGCGAGGAGAGCGAGTGTAATTTTCACATATTTAATGCAAATTTAATTTCCCTGTCCACATCGAGATCGCCCTCCTCCTCTTTTCATCTGTCTGTTCCATAATAATAAGCCTCAAAGCTCAGCTGTTTAGTCTAACGTTTATCCGTGCTGTGATGTGTCATTTTCTGTTGTTGTGTTCAGCGTGGTAATGGCTTTGTCTCTTATTATTCTCCTCCCTCTCTCCCAGTCCCTTCAGTCGGAGTGTGTTCGGTATTAAAGCGGCAACTCTGCACTGATCCTGAACCTGTCCTCCTGGCCTTTCTCCACTCACTGACATCCAGCCTGCGATGTGAGCACAAAAGGAACTGAATAACACCCAAGGTGCTGGAACTGGGTCTATAGATCCAGTGTAACAATGCTCTGAAGGAAACTTATGTTTTGAAATAGACGTCTCTCTCTCTTTTTCCCTCTCTACCTACTTTATATGTATATATAAAATAGATAGATGGATAGATATAAATATAAAATATGCACAGATATACTCAGAAAAGAGATTATTTTTAGAAAAGATATTATTTTTTTCTATTTCTCTATACTTTTTGATCTGTGATATATCTCGGGCTTGTCTCATGTCACGTGTAAAGTGTACAGGTTTTAGTTCTGGTTTTCGGGAATTAGTTCAAAGCTAACTATTTTGTTATGATCTTCAAAGTATAAATCTATAATGACATATCAGACCTACAGTATGAGGGCTAAACTGATGGATCAAGACATATTGTATGTATTAATCCAGCTAACCTTTAACAGGTTCATGTATGCAGTATAGTGTTCAGGGAAAGAAATACTAGCACAAGTTGGGGGCATATGGAAATGTGTTATATATGGAAGCGCCACAGTTTAGATAATGTGTGTTTACTTTGTTTTGTTTTATTTTTCATTTTATTAAAAGTTTTTGCCCTGCCAACAGCATACATTTCACACAATGACATGTTTTGGTCCATGTTGTCTGCCTCATCCATCGCCGTATTTCTGATCCGTTTATGAAAAGTGTTTTACAAGCACATTTTCAGTCCTACATTCCTTTTTTGGGTTCATTTAATTTAAAAAAATGAGACAAACTGATCAGTTCTGGCTCTGCAAAATGAGGCATGAGTGTGGTTAGATCCTGTTTTCTTTTATGGTTGTATTGTAAAGCAGTGGGGTACTGAATTTTGTCAACAAGTAAAACATTGACAAAACAACAAATTAGTTTAATGCTTAATACATCATTCTCTGATTGGCTGTAAATAATCTCCCTATATCAGTTTTATAGCTGTACTAAAGATTTCCTACAGGATCTTAATGCAATTGCAGTTTCAGTATCGCCTCATTGCTGTCTAGTGTTCTAGTGTCTATCTGCAGCATGACCGTTTGCTCTGTTAGTTTATTTCTATGGATTAATCTATGGCCTTATTTTACTTACTACAGGTGACTTTAGTAATGTCCTTGATTATCAGAATAATTTAGCTTGGTCATGTTGCACGTCTCCTCTTCATCATTGGGTTGGAGGTGGGGGGAGATGGGAGGGTGTGACCTTGGAGTGTGAGAGATCGGTGCTGTGAGTCTGTAACGGTCCCAGTACTCTCTGCAGCTCTATAGCATGATTGTGTCATTTTGTATCGGCTCCAAACTGGAGCTGGGACATTTCAGGACTTTAATCCAGCTCCTACACAGATGCAGATAAACATAAGCAATCTAAATACTGTTTTTAATGCACACAGAAAATATACACTGCTTTCTGTAGGTATTTGTGCACACTTTTCCACATTTGGTAGTGTTACAACCTGGAACTGGAATGAACCTATGTCATGAAACTGAAACCAAAATTTGCACATGATAATGAAGTATAAGGGAAAAAAAATCAATATAGTTTGTGATATTATTTATAAATAAAAATTGTGATTACAGTATTCACCTCTATTGCTGTGAAACTCCTAAGTTTGATCTCTTCGTTAAATATTCCCATCTTCATATGCTTTCTATCATTTAATAATGTATTTAATGTCGCTCTGTGGATTTTCTAACATTTTTTTTTTTAAATAACAGATTATTATTTTAGAAGGGAATGTGAATACTTGTAAACAATCACAACTTTTGCACTTTTATTTGTAAATAATTTTTACTGTCATTTTTACTGAGCTATATCTGTTTTCCCCCCCTTGTTTCAATATTATGGTATATTTTGTGTAGACTTTTAATCTAGTTTTAATCCTAATTTCAGTCAATTCTGTTCCAGGTTGTAACACGACAAAATGTGGAAAAGGGAGTGACTACTTATGTATGCCACTGTAGCGACAGGGACTGTTAATGTATCATACCATGTGTTATATATGGTACGTTGGACATGTTGATGCTTATGGTAAATTAGGTTTTATATTTAAATTTATAGGAAAATTTATAGATGATCTGGATCTTTTTGTGTGTTTGACACAAAACGAACCTACAATATTTTAACTACAATATTAATAATCTTAACTGTTGCTGATGAGTGTCACTTATCTACTGACGATTAAACCCAGATGGGGTTTAAAACTGCTTTTGGATTTCCACTGATTTAATGTAAAAAAAAAAAAAAAAAAAAAAAAGGTTGATGTTTTATCCTATTGTTTGCTCATATGTGTGTATAAGCCTGATTAATATTACTGTGTTTCCTCATCGGCCCTGTAGCAGCACTCTCTACATTCCAGATGATGTATTGCTTTTCTATGTTTATACAATATTTTTTGGCATTTTCAGTATTCTACCTCTTATATACAGATAAAAATATACAGGCTACGGCTGTACAATATTATCCTGCATATACAGGAGAGGCATTGAAATGCAAAACACTGTACTGCTTAAAAAAAAAAAAAACAAAACAAAAAAAAAACAGAATAAAATGCTGATTGTTTTGGGCATTTGATGCAAAAATGGTGTTTTTGTTTTCTCTGTGTATAGACATTCACACTCTCTTTTTAGAGGAATGGAAATGGAGGTACGGTATTAATACCATACAAAAACTTCCATCTATTTGCACAAGCGCAGGAGCAATTAAAATTTAGAAATCTAATGAGCAGATATTCTCCATGACATGCAGTAGAGCATATAAATGGCTGTACTTTAATGGAGCGGAGGTTTGAGCTTTTTGTCAATCTGAGCTCTTTTCACAGCAGGCGCAGCATAGTGGGCGGCTGAAGATGCAAGCGTTTCCACGGCTTGTGCTTTTTGAGGTGCTAATTGTGTTCACTCGTAATTGAATGTGTTGCCGGCTGTACTTTGTTGTAGTTTTCTTGGGGATAATTGATCCCTCCGCTTTACCCCATTCCTTCATTTCCTTTCCATGTGAAGTGAATCACGTATTCAAACTGTAGATGATGCTGAGGTCTTAATAGTGATGAGAAAATGGTGTCCACATGTCGGTTCTTCAGTTCAGCTCTTTTAGGTGAACACTGAAAACGGACTTGCATAGATATTGTATGCAAAAGTTGAGCAGCTGAACATTTCTTATGTAAGAGTCTCTTACCTTGTTAAGCTTTAGTTGACTCGTTAATTAAGTAGGTCAAGAATTGTTATTAGGAATAAAAAATAAACAAATTTCAGGTTTGAAATTCTGGAACTTTTCCTTACACCCCCTAACCATGTGCTTCCCAGTGCAGCTGACTGAGGATCTGAAAATCAAACTAATTCCTACATACAAAGCAGAGACAAGGCTGTAAAGATATATATTAATATGCTTCTGGTTCACAGTTCCAATTGTCTGAAATGTCAATTAGAAATGGGATATAAAATGAGCTATAGAGGTCAGTGCAAGGTCTGGGAGACCAATACAACTCTCAGGTAGAACTGGACATTCGCTGGGCAAAGCAAAATCCCCAAATCACAGCAAAGAGCTGTAAAAGGTTTTAGCTGACAGGAGTGGTAGTGCACCATTATACTCAGCAGGACCTTCTGCTCAACATTGATCTTCAAACTCATGTATCTGATGAACATCTGATGTATGGAAAACAATATCTAGATAAGACGTGTGAGATTTGTGTGGACTGAAAATGGAACTCTTTAGCCACAAGATATGTTTGGACCAAAATAGGATAAAATAGGAAATTGAATGCTTTGTGGTTATGAAAACACTGGGAGATGGATTCCAGCAAATATAAGCACATTTTGGAAGAAACTAGCTTTTATGATCACCTTTTGGTACCATGACTTATACACTAAAAATATGTAAGTAGGTCTTAAGTTGTACAGTTTTGTACATGTGCCCATGATCACCCCAGAGTCCTGTACTTTCCTGACAGGAGTGTGTCCTCATGTGATCTTCTGCTGTTGTAGCCTATCCACCTCACCACATTTGTGCTTTTCTGCTCACCATGATTATAAAAAGTGGTCGAGTTACAATATCTTCCCTGGCAGATCAAACCACTCTGGCCATTTTCCCATGACCTCTCTTATCAACAGTGTTTCATCCACCCAAATTTCGCTCAGTGTTTGTTTATTTATTTATTTTCCACAATTCTGTGCAAACACAAAATTGAAATTCCCTGGACATTAGCAGTTTAGCAGCAAAAAACCAGCCCTTCCTGATACCAACATCAATAGTTAATCACATTTTTTCTTCATTCTGATGTTTGATGTGAGCATCAGCTGAAGTTCTTGACTTATATCTGAATGATTTTATGCATTGTGCTGCTGCCACCTGATTGGCTGATTAGTGCATACATGAGCAAGTGTACAGGTGTTTAAAATAAAGTGACTATGTCTCGTGTAATCATGGCTCATGTAGACATTATTATTGTTATTATTATTATTATTATTGTGCCCTCCCCCACTCCTATGTGAATGCGCCGCTGATTGGTGTGCATTTAAGTGTTCATTTCGTTCAGCATCAGTCAGATTAAAAGCTGTATTGATGATGTTCTCTCACTCGGTCGCGTGCGTTAGAGAAGAGAGAACAGAGGGAGGATGAAGAGCGGAAGCGCGCCCCCCCAAACACACAAACACAGACGTACGTACAAAACCGCGGCTGCAGCATCAGCACCAGGGAAGACGGATAAAGCGATAGAGCGATGCTGGTGCACTCCCTTCCCTTCGCTCGTACAGTGAGCTGTGATGTGATGTGAAAGTGAGGCTCGTGAGCGGTCATGCAGAACAGCACGGCGGTACGGTGCGACACCGGAGCCGCGGAGCGCATCTCCATCGCCGCTCTGTTCTCCTTCATGTGCGCTCTCGGCACCGTCCTCAACCTGTTGGTCATCGGTCTGGTGTTAAGCTTCAAGAAGCTGCGCACAGCGAGCAACGCCTTCATCGTGAACGGCTGCGCGGCCGACTTGCTCGTGTGCGCCTTCTGGATGCCGCACGAGGCGGCCGTGGCGGCATCAGTGCCATCCCCGCTCTACGGCGCTGCTCCCCGCGACGCGCTGCTGTTCCTTGGCGCCACAGTGTCGCTCCTGTCGCACTCGCTGATCGCCGTGAACCGCTACGTGCTGATCACGAAGCCGCCCGCCGCCTACCACGCGCTCTACCAGCGGAGGCGCGCGCAGGCCATGATCGCCGCGTCGTGGATCGTCGCGCTCGCGTGCCTGCTGCCGCCGTGGCTTGCGGTGGCTCGTCGCCCGGCGTTCGCTTGCGGATTGATGCTGCTGATGCTGCTCTCCGAACCCTGGGCCGCTGCCACCCTAGCGCTCACCATTCTCGGCCAGACCGCGGTTGTAACGTACTGCTACTTCAAGATCTTCCGGCGCGTGCAGATCAGTGCTAAGCGCGTGAGCGTGCTGCACTTCCAACTCGTCAACAACCTGCCGTACTCGTTCCCGAGAAAGGACAAACGGCTCGGCGTGCACGTGCTGGCCGTGTGTCTGGTGTTTGTGTTGACCACCGAGCCCGTGTTGTGGACTCTGACCGCGGGCCTGTTCGCACCCGTACCGGCGGCGTTTCGCACGTGCGCCTGGCTCCTGTTCTGCTCCGTCTTCGTGTCCGACCCGTTCCTGTACACGTGGAAGAACGAGGAGTTCAGAAAGGCGTTCAGGTCTGTCCTGAGAGGTGACTTCTGGCGAGGCTCCACCGTAGCCGCTGAGCCCGTTACCGTCAGCACCGTTGCTCACGTTTTCCCCCGACAGAACAGTCGCAGGGCGTTTTTAGCCGAGATGAGCTAAGAGTTGTTTTAGATAATGCACTTTTTAACGCTCCCTTGCTGACCTTCTCTTACAGTGCTCCCTGGGCTGGATCCCTGCTCCAAATGTGATATTTTTAACTGATGCACTCTCAAAAATCGCAGTCAAAATGTTCCATGTCACTATGGTGGTACCAAATGTACATCTTTTCTCATTTACAAAATGGTGCGTAAATGGACCACAGTTAGCTTTTAAAACTACACTACAAACACGTTTCCTTCTAACAGAGTTCACACTGTAAAATGTGCAGCTCTTAGTGCCATTTCAGTGACAGGAAAAGGTACACTGTACACTCAGTGCAGTTTACATGAAGCTTACTCACATTCACTACTTTCACATTACAAACATGTGCTCCATCTCTGATTTACTATTTACATTCAGGTTTTAGATTAACCAACATGGAAGCAACTCGAGAAATCTATCACCTAATATTGCTTACAAACCTGACGATCTGTATCAGATTTTAATACTACATACACATACCATGTCTCATATACATTACCTTTTCTTCTGTCTGAATCTCTATCCTCATCTTTTGTAGCCGAAATGTAGGTCTATTATATAAATTATTTATGTTCTGTAATTAGTTTTAAAAGTAAAGATAAAAGGTGCTGAACTTACAGGTACCACCCCAGTGACAAATAAACATACAGTTTAATTTAGTTTAGTTAATGTAAAATAAAAGTGGCACAAATTTGAAATAAGATGTCAGATTCAGTACATTGCTGCGGTTCACACTAATAAATAAATAGCCACAGAGGATCATTAATAAACTGTAGACTTCAAGAGCCAAAGTTACCCATGATCTGCACTGCAACTGGCAAAACATTTTAGACAAACTTTCTTTATGTGTTATGTCATCCACAGACTTTGTAAAAATGGCAAAAAAAATGTAATTTAGCATGCTACTTACCAAGCTGATACAACCCTGACTCTGACTAGTTTCTTAATTGGTCACCTTTGGTTTGCACATAGCATTCAAATGAGCAAGAAAACCCACTTCATTACACACTGCTTCACACTCTCATCCTCGTGCTGCAAGTGGTCATTAGTGTGCTACACTTCAGCTGCACAAATTCTCGTATTTTTCCTATTCTCACAAACCCGATCCAGCTCCCTGGCTCATTACAAAGCCCTACACACTTCTTGTGAGAGACGTGAGAGAAAGGCAATGAGGTGAGGTTGTGCTAAAAACACTGCTGAAACACAGCTATGGAGGAAGGGTCTGCAGAGCTTATCTTTCTACCTCATTACTCTAAACAGAAAAGTGTATTTTTTTTTTATTCTGGGCACTTTATAGTGATTAATATGACATGTGGTCAAATGTGATGCTTTTGAAGTACTACCCAGCTCAGAAACAAAGATATGAAACAAGACAGCAACATTGATTTTGAAGAAATGTTTGAATATCCCGCTGATGCTGATCTTTAAATACAGAGGTATGTTTAAGACTAATCTTCATGAAACCACCAATCGAATCAATGTGCTTGGGGGATGCTAACAACAAAACGTTAGTTATATGCTATTAATGTGAATTGTTTAGTAATTTGCACATAAATCAGAGGATCATGAATTTTATTGAGAATCTGAACACTATAGCTCCTCAAGGGTTCTTTGGATGGTTAATGGTTTCTAATCTTTCTAAAACTGTTCATAGGTTTATAAATGTAACTTTCTTAACAGTGTGTGGGAGATTTTCATTAAGAAAATCTGAAACAAAAATATTATAAACAAGCATAAATGTATGGAAATAACTTTATATTCTTTACAAACCCGATTTGGATATGGATAATTTAATTGCGAAGGTGCATTCGGTGTGTTATAAGATGGAATATTGTTCAATTCTGCGGGAATACACAGTGTTCGTGCCAAATGCATGCCTTTTGTTGACGTTTCGAGGATGAGGCAGTGTTTTTCATATCGTTTTTTGTAAGCGCAGTGTCGACTTGTGAGGATTTTTTGCTAAACCGTTTACAGACCTTTGCTGCTTTTTTCAGTGAGACTGCATTTGTATGAAAATGTTGAATTAAACTGTAATAAACTGTTCACTGCTGTCTGTAGGGTGTATATTTATCACTCCACCATTCATATCCTGAGGAGTTGCCATGGAAACATCTGGTATGTAATATTAGTCTAGTTATAGAACACAATGAACACAAAGTTTGAGCAGAAGCTTGGAGATCGGATCGAATCGGATACGCCTCACAGCCAACTCTGTCTCGCAAACATATACTTCATATTAATACTGTATGCTGATAGGTCTACAAAACGAAGCTTAAAGATGACTTTAATAACAACACAAAATGAAGCTGTGTAATAGACCATTGAGAATCAGGAACATGCAGTCGACTAGCACGCAGTCTTGCAGCTCATTTTGAGCAGGTTTAGGCATAACTTTGTTCAACTGTGTTTGAGATAATGTCGTGAACAGGTTTTCAAAATTTCCAGCACAGAGACAAGTATAGAAACAGAGAAGAGAAAAATTTGTCATCATTTTATTATTTGTCCCTAATGAGTAAGCCTGAGGCAATGGTGGCAAGGAAAAATTCCCTGAGGTGATATGAGGAAGAAATCTTGAGAGGAACCAGGTTCAGAAGGGAACCCATCCTGATATGGGTGACACTGGACAGTGAATAGTGTAAATGTAAATAATGTCCTTTCTACAACAGTAACCAAGGGCTCATGAGGAACTATTAGGTCAGTGCAGCATCAGTGAGCACCACCAACCAGAGAAGAGACTCCAACCAGGGGTAAAAGTGTCTGGATGGATCAGGCAGGTCCGGAAAGAAGAAGTGGTAGAAGTGGAAACTCACAACTCTGGGAGCTCGGGAGTGGGACATATAACCAGACAGAGAAAGACAGAGAAAGAAAGATATTAGGTATAAAAAAAACATTCAAAAGACACGACGCTAGCCTCTTCCTCAGTCTTTGCAGTGGAGAACAATGTAAGCACACTTATACTTTGTCTTTATTTGTGAAAATGTATCACATTTAATTCCAAGTATTTTCCATAAAACCATATCTTGGTGGCTGCAGAGTATTCAGAAACTGGCACAGTTCGATTTAAAATGGTGAGCTTTGTAACCCTGTCATTAACTTTTATCTCTGCTGCTCCTCATAGTTTATCAAATGTGATGAAGTACAAAATGATGTTAATTTATTAATTAGAAGTTTCATTAAGATTTTACGACATCATGTGTAGCCATGCTCAGGCAAAGAAGGAGGACTGTAATAAAAAATAAAACAACAACTTTATTTTCAGATTAGCCAAGACTGAGTCAAGATGAGATCATAAGTAAAGACACTCTACTGTGTTACTGAGCATCCTTTTTATGAAAAAGTGAGTAACCTTTCTGTGGTCACAAACTCTTCTTGTTGCTGACCAACCTCACTAATACTCCTGTGGGACCTCTTCAGCTTCAGTTCTTGGCATGGATTTCATAAAAGATTCCTCTAAGCTTCTGGTCTATGTTGACATTATTGCTTCACACAATTTCTGATGATTTATCAGGCGCACTTTCATGCTGTGAAGCTCACATTATACCACATGCCAAAGCTGTTCTACTGGATTCATATTGGGAAGGACACTGGGAGGGACACAGAAGAAACTCATTTTCATGTTCATGAATCCAGTTTAAGACATTTGCTAAAACATTTAGTTGGTGACTTCTAGTGCCAGAAGCAGCCATTAAAAGTTGGTAAATTGTGTCCATAAATAGTAGCACATGATCACAACAATACTCAAGTATGCTGTAGCATTCAAGCAATGATTTGTATTAACAGGTTCAAAGTTTGGCAAGAAAACATTCCCCACACCATCGCACCACCTCCACCAGCCTGGTGGAGGACACCAGACTGTCGACACACTTCAGGTTGGGTCCATGGATTCATGTTCTTGGTGCCAAATTTTGACCCTGCCATCTGTGTGCCTCAGCACAGTCCAAGATTAATCAGACCAGGCTACATTTTTTCCAGTCAACTGTCCAGTATTGGTGAGTCTGTGCCCACTGCAGTCCTTGCTTTATCTTCATGTCTGACAGAAATGGAACTCAACATGACCTCCTGCCAAAATATAAATATACATGATGTCATATATTGTTTGAAATCCTGGCATGTGTCAAGATTTAACAGTGTATAAAAACTACAAGATCACATGTCTTTCAAAGTTATCAAGTCTTTATGTGGGTATTTTTTAGGAAGGGGATAAGTTTGCTTTTTGCTTATATTTCTATATTATTTCTTCTCTAAAAATCTAACCTGAGGTTCGACTAGAGCAGAGTTACATTTAATTGTGTTCTATTTTCAATTTAATCCAAATGATAAAGTAGTCTCTGGACATGACAGCTTGATGTTAGGGAAGGAGAACACCTTGACCTGCAAGGCTGAATGGCTGAGGGGAGAAAATGTGGTCCACATACAGGAAGAAGAATATGGCATTAAATCCATTCAGCCCAACTACACTTTTAACCCACAACCTAATGACACAGCAGAGTCAATAATCCTGATGACCTGCGATTAGAGGAGACAACCAGAGAGACCGCTGTGTCCATAGTTGTCGTTGTAAGTTTTATAACCTTCCTATGTGTTTTTCTCTGTGTTTCTGTAACAACATGTACACATTCTTATTCCCTGCTGTTTTCTGCAGCTGAGCCACACAATATGTATATATTATAAGAGTTATGCTTTCTTTGCCACTCAGTAAGCTGTATTTGCAGGGAAAGCAGGATTTGTTGCATTGGAACTGAAAATTTACCCCTCAGACTGCAGAGGGCTCTAAATATTCCAGACTGCTCCTTTAAGGTATTAAACATACACAAGCAATTTTGAACAAATGTTTGCTTTCTGAACTGAAATTTAGTACATTACAGATGTATAATATGAAGTTCTTTGAGGTCACTCATTTGGAGTGTTGTTTCTGCAGCTCCTCCTATGAACACAGTGATCTATGTGTGCCCTAAATATCCAGAAGAAAAGGAGTTTATGATCGTCTCCTGTATGAGTGACAGCTTTTCCACAAGCCATCTGGTGCTGAGTAACGTGCTGGCTGGAGAGGAAACGGAGCTGGAGTCTGGTGACAGGCCTTAGGTCTCTGTTTCTTCCATAAAGCCAACGTCAGTCACTCAGGTATCAAGGTGTGCAAAACAACAAACAGCCAGACAAAGTCACCATTACTGTTAGAAGTGAGTTTTAAGTTGTATGGGAATATTCTAGGTGATTCTGATTTATTTTCATTCTGTTTCTCATCATGACACAAACTCATTTTGATTCTGATTCTAATCATTTACATTTACATTCCTGGCATTTGGGAGACGCTCTTATCCAGAGCGGTGTACAAGAGTGCTTTGACGTCTCTTTCAGTGAATACATTAACACTGGTTCAATAAGTCACAGACTAAGAATACCATCTGCCTGAAACTGTGTTGATGTTTTTTTATCTACACACAACATACAATACATAAAACAAACAGGGAAAAATAAGAGCTAGTTTAAGTGCTTCAGGAAGAGGTAAGTCTTCGTCATTTGAAGACAGTCAGTGACTTGGCTGTTTGGACATCTAGGGGAAGTTTATCCCACCACCTCAGTACCAGAACAGAGAAGAGTCTCTATGTATAACTACCTCTTACCCTGAGAGATATTGGGACCAGTCGGGCAGTGCTAGTGGATTGGAGGAAGTGAGGTGCAGTGCGAGGAGTAATAAAAGGTTTGAGGTAAGATGGTGCTGGTCTATTCTTGGCTTTGTAGGCAAGCATCAGTGCTTGGAATCTGTTGCATGCAGCTACCGGAAGCCAGTGGAGGTAATGTAGCAGAGAGGTGGTGTGGGAGAACTGAAAATAAGTTGTGCAACTGCATTTTGGATCATTTGCAGTGGAGGAATTACATTCAAAGGTTGCAGTAGTCTAGTCGTGAAATGACAAGAGACTGAACAAGCACCTGAGTAGCCTGTGTTGATCGGAATGGCCAAATCCTTCTGATGTTGTACAGAAGAAACTGACATGAGCACGTGACCTTAGTAACATGGGAGGAAAAGGACAGTTGATGGTCCATGATTACCCCAAGGTTGCAAGCAGTGGCCAAAGGGAAGATCATGGAGGATATTGTGAGATCCTGGGCTGCAGATGAATCACCAGGGATGACCAGCAGTTCAGTTTTGCTGAGACTGAGTTTCAGCTGATGAGCTATCATGACACCATGATGCCAGACAAGCTGAGGTCTGAGCAGAAGCCATGGTATCTGAGGGAGGGAAGATGAAGATAAGTTGGGTGTTATCAGCATAGCAGTAATATAAGAACCTATGACTTATCATGATTCATGATTCAGATTAATCATGACTCAGATTCATCATACTTCATGACTAAGATAAATCATGGCTCATGAATCATGATTCATTTTGATTCACCTCTGATTCTAATTCTGAATCTTTTTGATTCTTCTTCTTCTTCTTCTTCTTCTTCTTCTTCTTCTTCTTCTTCTTATTATTATTATTATTATTATTATCTTATTTTATTTTTTATTCTGTTTCTAAAAAACTCACAGTATGTACTGTGAGTTTTTTGTATTTTGTGTTGCAGTTTATTAAAATCTACCCTGAGGTAGATCTAATTGCTTACTTTATTAAAAATTTTAGTTTGAATTTAGAATCCTATCAAAAACCTGTGAAACCAGTGTACTCTGGAAATCTTCTCACCATTTTATAGAGCACTGGAGCATTTTTGCAAGGAAAAGCATACTGAAACTGGAGTTTAGATGTGTTACATTAAAAAGACTCTTACCCAAATAGACTGGGATAAAGTGGTTAAAGATGACATGATTTTCAATTTTTCAGATTAACAGGGGTGTGTAGGCTTTTTATATCCACTGTACATAAAGTAGTCAGGATGTGGTACCAAGAGTCAAGATTCAAGATTCAAGAAGCTTTATTGTCATTTCAACCACATATAGCTGACGCAGTACATAGTGAAATGAAACAACGTTTCTCCAGGACCCTGGTGCTACAGAAACATACAACAACAAAGAGTTCAACACAAAAAAAACAACACCACAGAGCTAGGACAGAAGTTTGTCTTAGCCACGTAAAGTGCAGTGTGCAGCTAGGTGCAAACAGAGCATAGACAAGACAGTGCAAAAGACAATAAATACAAGAAAGACAACACAAAAAACACAGGACACTTAGCGCTGAAAAGAAAGAAAAGAACATGTATAATGGAATGTAAGTGAAAGAAAATAAGATCAAATGAAATGATGTAAAGAAAAAAAAATATTGTGCAAAAATACAACAGCAGCAGTAGAGGTAGTGCAAATAGAAATAAATATAAATATAACTATAGCAGCAGATGACAGGTTGAGGTAGTGCAATAAGTAATGAACAATATAAATTATGTGTGTGCGTGTGTGTGTGTCCACACAGTTGAGAGAGAGAGTGTGTGTGTGTATATGTGTGTGAGAGAGACAGAGAGTTGTATACAGTTCAGTTCTGAGTGAGTGTGTGTGTGTGTGACCAGTGACTGAATCAGTGGAATGTTGGGTTATATTTGTCAAATAGCAATTTTTTCCATCATTAGTCAGTCATAAAATGTCTTTAGTGTCTTAACAATTTCTAAGCAGTTATAAATGAGGTCTTTATGAAGATTACCATTTGTTGAATGGCTGATGATCCAAACAGCACCACTCTGCATTGTGTGCAGCAACAACAAAAAAAGAATTTTGCATTAAGCTTTCAGAGTCATGCCAACGTCTGATAGAATCTACACTGATCTAGCACAATGTTTTAAATATAGTCAGCTCGGGTCTTGCCCATAATGATAACATGAACATCATTAGTGTTAATATAATCACTTTTTATTAGGTCACTGAAGGTTGTCAGATAATGAAAGATTGAAAGGATACAAATACAGGTAAGGCAGATTTAATGAAGAAATTGTAGACAGATTAAAACAAGAAACCAAAAAACAAGTCCAGTCCAGGCGATCAGCCCCATTGGGGCTAGGCAAAATGCAGAAATCAGTAAACTAGGCAAATTTAGAAACCAGGCAATCACATGACAATACAAAGGCTGAAAACAGGTGTGTGATGAGTAGGACACTGACCATGAATGGGGAAATGCATGTATGTTTTGGGGATTGGAGTTTGCTGAAACAGCACATCTGACACATATACTATATTGCCAAAAGTTTTGGGACACCACTCCTATTTATTGCATTCAGGTGTTGTTTTTCAGGGGTTTCACTTGGTTCCAGTGAAAGGAACTCTTAATGCTTCAGCATACCAAGACATTTTGAAGAAATTCATGCTCCCAACTTTGTGGGAACAGTTTGGGGATGACCCCTTCCTGTTCCAACATGACTGCACACCAGTGCACAAGGCAAAGTCCATGGTTGAGCAGGTTTGGTGTGGAGGAACTTTAGAGTCCTGATAGAACACCTTTGGGATGAATTAGAGTGGAGACTGCAAGCCAGGTTTTCTTGTCCAACATCAGTGCCTGACCTCACAAATGTACTTCTAGAGGACTGGTCAAAATTTTCCATAAACACACTCCTAAACCTTGTGGAAAGCCTTCCCAGAAGAGTTGAAGCTGTTATATTTACAATGGGCGGGCCAACTCCAAATTACATTCATGTGCATGTAAAGGCAGACGTCCCAAAACATTTGACAATATAGTGTATAAAAAGTGTTGCCCCAAAGTAGTTTCCTCTTCCATATTTGAAAGCATAAAGCATTGGGTTAACAAAAAATTAAGGCAACTTAAGACCAATAGGCTTCTGTAGTTATTCCAACTTCTATTAGAGTTGTTAATAAAAAAATACATGTTAAATTCTGGAATAAACAAAGAGAGCCTAAACCTATTTAAGCATAGAATATACAAATCACCATATACATATACATATACAAAAAACAAAACACCAAATCTAAGTCTTAACTGCAACACATCCATAATTGTCAGACAAATTTTATGCAAACTAACCATGAACTGATAATAAAGGACACAGTGAAACAGGAGTAGTGTGATATTAAACAATAAAGACCTCTGAGTAAAACAGGAATGTGGTTTTAAACAGTAAAAAACACATTACTTCAGAACGTGCTGCAAGATTGACCACTTTAATTCAGATTTAAGATTTAGAGTCAAATTAAGCACTTAAGTATAATCTTTAAAACAGGTTTCGTGTGGTCCAGTCACCTGAAATATTCTCTCACCAAATGACAGGATCCACAGAGAAACTGACACAATCCAGCTTTCTTGGGTTTTATACATGCTCTGTGTGGTTATAAAGTGATAAAGATAAACTCTATGAAGATATTTATAATATGCACAGGAATATAAGCAAACAATTTTAGACTGGTTTTGCATGAAAGTCCCTGTATGTTTTGTTATTCTTATTCTTATTTCCAATAAAAGCTTCCTGTGTCTATTGTAATACTGTATTGCTTTTGGCTATCCTTCCATGTACTGAGCTTTTGGTTTCTCCCTCACTCTGGGAAATTCCACAGTGTGTAACCAACCAGTAGCCTTTTAAGCACATTACTTTTGATAACAATCAGAGCTCTTATGTAAGCATTTAGACTGTGGTGTTTTTTTTTTTTTTTTACTACTGATCATTATGTTTCTCTTCAACTCTAGATTTCTGGGAAAATTTCTAATCTTGTTTCCAACCTGCAAATGACTACACACATCACATGATAATAATCAGAACACACATAGAAGGATTAATCAGAAACTGTGGATTATGGATTAGCGTATTAAAATAGTAAATTCTGCCCATTTTTAAAAAGTAACTCCTTTGAAAATAACTTAAACACCAGAGATTATTATTCACCACAATAATCGAATGACCTGCTTTTGATTATAAATGGTTCTAAAGTTAAATGTTACCAATTAGAATATCCAATATCATATCATATATTAGCATTATTATTTTATATTAATATGTAATCATTCAAGTTCAAGAACTTTTTCCTTATAAACCTCTTGAGCAGCAGTGAAAATAAAAGATAAATAACAAATAAAACAATAGCAAGGTTTGATGAAAACTTGTCTTGGATATATTTTGCATAATCCTTCACAGATGTTTATATAGACTTCTGTAACATCTGAGATATTTTGCAAGATGTTGTGCAGCACTGGAAAAAAAAAAATAACAATGTTTTTAGACAAATTTTGAAAAAGAAAAATACTGCCAAGACAGATTTGCTTCTCATATCATTTATCGTATTATTTTATGATTAATAATCATTAATAGCTCAACCTCTTGTTACACACTAGGTGGCAGCAGCAGAGATGGTAGCATGTGGAGCATAAAGTTTGTGAGTGAGAACATAACAGCTTCAAAACATGCTTACTTAGTCTGAAAAGTTCATCTTAATCAAAAGGGAAGTATACTTAAATTGGTAAATGTGACACACTTGCGCTTTTAAGATGGATGGCAGACAGCAGTAGAAGCAGTGCGACACTAATTTCTTATTTGAATCGTTCAAGGCACATATGTCAAAAAAAACCTTTCCATATTAATAATAACTATGTTATTAAATACTTTTATGCCAATGAAGAAAAAAATGAAATAACATTTGCTTTTTGCTCATATGCATGGCTAGTCCTACACTAGTTCACTGCTAATTAATGAAGCAGAAGTAAATTATTATGTAAATACACAATATTTACCATTAGCTAGAATTGGCTAGCTGTTTATTTAGCTACTGGGAAACACTGCTAGCCTAACCTGAGAATATCAATATAAACAGGCAGAGTTAATATAATTTAACCAGTTAGGATAAAAAAAATAATCACCTGAAACATTGGCATACTTTTTTCCAATTAGATGACTAAATGCTTAGTGAAAGTTGGAAAGTAAAAATTCCGGGGGAAATACTGAGATTAGTTATACTGATAAAAAATAAATAACAACAAGTTTGATAAGGAAGGGTGTGTTAAATGAGGTTGAGCTGGAGGAAAATAAATGAGGAGAGTTTCACAGACCACCTCCACTAGGGGAATTTTAAGCAGGACTTTTGTGTGTGTGTGTGTGTGTGTGTGTGTGTGTGTGCGTGTGTGTGTGTGCGTGTGTGTGTGTGTGCGTGTGTGTGTGTGCGTGTGTGTGTGTGTTACGACTCCATTCTTCTTCCTCTGACCCAGATACCACCCCCCTCATCCAGACTATAAAGCCACTCACAGTGAGAAGACTCTGTAGTACTTCTGAAGAGATTCACTGAATTAATACTCAACCAATATTCCTGTTAGTGGATTTAAGGAATTTCAGCATGGCTTCAGTTCTACATTTTCTCCTGCAACTCATCCTCTGCTACACAGCAGGTATGTAATTTGTTTCATTCCTGGCATGAAACAAATGCACATTTGCTTTGTTATTAGCTGATGTTATTTTATTTTATTTTTTATTGCTTTACTCAACCTAAAATATTTTGCAACATATAATTTTTTTTTATTTTGTTTTAATTGAGAGAAACTAAAATTATTACCTGTAATAAGTTAATGCACTTTGAAAAAAGGTACATTTTTTTAGTGCTGTTTTTATTTCTTCCAAATGTTTCCATTTTCTTTCCAAAGTTTCCTCTCAAACAATGGAGCTAATCCCAAAGAAGCCACTGTTTCGAGTGGGAGACAGACAGGAGCTCACGTGTCGAGTGAATCAGTGCTCTGGGACAGCGAAATTCTCCTGGGGCAGTGTACAGGACAGGCCCATGTATGCTAATCCCCAGTCGTCCACGAATAAATCAACTTTGGTCTTCAAGAGTGTTCAAGAAATAATTGAAAATACAATTGTGTGCAAGGCACAGTGCGAGGGGCAATCCAGGAACATGCAGGCTAAAGTGAAAATCCGTGTGTACTGTAAGTTGATTTATTAATCAGTACTGCACTTTATTAAAAATCTCCCCTGAGATTCCACTACAGCAGAGTTACATTTAATTGCTTTCTATTTTAACTTTCAGCTTTTCCAAATGATCCAGTTGTCTCTGGATTTGACAGCTTGGTGTCAAGGAAAGAGAACACCCTGACCTGCAAGGTTTCAGACGTTTATCCAGCAGAATACATGACAGTGGAATGGCTGAGGGGAGGAAAAGTGGTCCACACACAAGAGGGAGAACATGGCATTAAATCCATTCAGTCCAACTACATTTTTAAACCACAACTTAATGACACAGGAGAGTCAATAATATGTCGAGCCACACTCAACCTTGATGACCTGCCACAAGAGGAGAGAACCAGAGAGACCACTGTGTCCATGGCTGTCCTTCGTAAGTTTTATAACCTTCCTATGTGTTTTTCTCTGTTTCTGTAACAGCATGTAAACATGCTGTTTTCTGCAGCTGAGCCACACAATATAAGTATATATTACAAGAATTATTCTTTTCTTGCCTCTCAGTAAGATGGGTACATTTATTGTTTCAGGCTTCTATTTCTTGCTTTTTTTGCACAGAAAAAGTCTGCAGTTTTACTTTTCCTTAAAACTCAGAGGCATAGGTCATGTGAATAAAGGGGCTGAATTCAGCTGGGGGAAACAGGGGAGTTATTAATGTATTGCAGTTTACCCCTCAGACTGCAGAGGGCCCCCAAATTATTACAGACTGCCCCTTTAAGATATTACTGACATACACAAGCAAATTTAAACTGTTTGCTTTCCAAAATGAATTTAGTACATTACAGATATATATGAAGCTGTTCAAAAAGAACTAAGGCTTGTTAATTAAAAGTCATTAAAAGTTAATTAAATTGTAAGTGAAAATAGTGACATCTTACCCCTGCTGTATAAATCAGAAAGCTTTGTATATGCTCCAAATTTGCAAAACATCTGGGATGCATAGTAAGCTCAGATTAAATACACATAATTCTAGCAATGTCTTGTTATTTGCATGAAGAACCACTAATCAAAAGACAAGGTTTATTCTTTTACATGCTCCAATTTGACCCTCACAGCCAACTTTTCTCTCTCAGCCCCTCCCGTGCTGGTGTCCCTGCAGCCAGATTCGAGCTTCATCCCATTAGAGAGAGGTTCCTCTATGAACCTGTTCTGCAAAAGTTCAGGCTGTCCTGACCCTCATATCAACTGGAAGAATGTGAGGCATCAACAAAATCAGAGCAGTATTGACAGCGAGGAGTCCGTAAACCAGCTAGGCCCATGGACCGTAGATTTGGAGGATAACGGAACGTTCATTTGTGAAGTTGAATGTGACTCTGTTGTGAAGTCCAAGCGCACAGAGTTAAAGGTTTTCTGTGAGTATCATTCAATCTTTACTTAATAATTATATACTTGGGGTAAATTTAAGCATTCATTTCTAAAAAGATGCAAAATGATCTGCTAGTAGAATAAGAAAATTGGAAGATTGAAATCAGTAGAAATCGATTCAGTAATCTTAGGTTTGGTGTATTGTAGGCTTATAACAGGCAATACTAGATGCATTTGTCTATATACAAGATATTGTCACTTGCTAAAATGTCTTTGTGTGCACTGTTCCAGGAAGAACCTGTTAGTTCCTATTCAGAGACTGTACCAAGTAGAACTTGGGCTGGGCAATGTTTAAAAAAAATCATATCACGATACATGAAGACATTTTACAACAGATGATATGTGTCATGATATATATACCTTTGCTAACCAACTACCAGCTAACCAATGCCAAAACAAACTAAGAAAGTCTCTACAAAAATAAATAAATTCATATGGAAATGGTCAAATCTATTGATTTTAGTCAATTCTAGTGATAAACTAAAACATTTCTATATCAAAAAACTATCACAGTGTATTTAGTGTATTGTGACATCACTGATATATCATATTTCCCAGGCCTTTGCAAATACTAAAAACAGTTATCTCTCCAAAACCAACCTGAGAATCCCTTACATTTTTCAAAGGAATGTTAGTGGATTTGTTTGTATTATTTGATTTTTTGGCCACTAATAACAGCCAGATGTAGCAGGAATGGAACAGAGGAATGGCATGTTTGGTTTGGTTTTTGGAGAGATGTCCCTTGCAAAGCAGGTTAAATTACACTCTGGTAATAGATAATTCAATACCAAACAAAGCATTATGCTTGAGTGCTGTGTAATCTTTGACTCAGCCAGTAAAGCGCCTGATAGATTCCGAAAGCAGTTTATGCCAGCTCTGTTAAGAAGCAGCCACTGATTCAGTGATTTAAGGAGGAGTAAGCATGATAAAACTCTAAGTTTATTAAAATGGGAGTATCTTTGAGCTCTGCTTCACTGAATCCCTTTCAGCGCTGATGTCATTCCTCAAAATGTTCTTTCTCAGATCCTTTCAGGAAGCCATGCTTCATTTTGAAATAATGAATTCCATTTTAAATGATAATGATGAAACATTACTTTTGTTGCACATGTTTCTATCCCAAGACCTTAACAAGGTTTCTTTTTTTTCCGTATCAGCCTTTCCCTCAGATCCTACCATTGAAATTTCTGGACCCTTTCTGGAAGGTAACGTGACCAACCTGACCTGTACAGTTCATGACATCTTCCCAGTCGACTGTTTTCATATACAGTGGATGTATGGAGAGCGTGAGCTGCAGTCAATACATGGGGATTTCTCAGACAAGCTGCAAAACCTTAGCTTGACAATCCCCATCAAGCCTAAGGACAGTGACCAACATAAGACATTTACCTGCAAGGTATCACTTAAAATTGGGGATCACTTGGTCCAGAAGACAGCATCTACCACACTGGAAGTACACTGTGAGTGAAAGGTCTTTGTTTGGGTGAAGTTTTAGGTATTAGCTCCAGTAAATAGATCTTATTTCTGAATCAAATGTTGAAGGTTATCATTTGTCAATAGTGGACCTTGACAGTATTGTTGTGGTTTTTCAGATTCACCCAAGCATACAACCATTGATGTGAGACCCCAGAAGCAACTGAATGAAGGGGAGACTGTGACCATCTCCTGCCAGACCGACAGTGCTCCAGAGGGACAAGTGACTTTGAGTAGAGTGTGGAATGGAGAAAAGACTAAATTGGTTTCCAGTAATGGGACCCAAACCTCTTTTAGCATATCCTATACTAATGTATCACACTCTGGCATCTACGTGTGTGAGGCTGTTAACAGATATGGCAATCAGACTGAGGAGGTCCAGATAACTGTACAAGGTAAGAATGAAGTCTCCCTTCAACCATCATCATGACTGATAGATAAGAGTGTTGTAGTCCTATTTAGATTACATTGATAGTTCCGCAATCCAGGACACTTTGGTTTGGTTACAGACTCTAACCAAGAATGTTTAAGATTGAGTAGTCCTATACCAGATCTGAGCAACGTCTTGATAAATATTGCCAACCAGGGTTCCACAATGTTGGCTTAGGAATGGCCAGATTCCAGCATAGTTTGATGGTTTACATGCTCTCTCCCACCCGGTAAACCTAGCAATTATCTGGTAAGTTGTATTAGGTCTCTTTGAAAAGAGTAATAGCCAAACTAAACTGGACACTAGTTTGCCAAGACCATAAACCTTAGGACGTTTTTTAATACAGGTGGCATGGCTTCATGGTCTTCAGCTTGCTCCTGAGCTCTGATCTCCTGGATTCTCCCAAGTGTGAATGTGTTCCCAATTTTGGAGCAAGGATCAATTAGACAGAAAGAGAAACAGATAGACTGACCAACCAACCAACTGATAGCTTTATTCGATTACCCAGAGGGAAATTCACCTATTACAACTGCATGGAAAACTCAATTGAATTCATTCAATTAAATTCATAAACATTCAATTGAATGTTTAAATAGTAATCATGGTCATGTATGCCCTTTGTCCTGAGATGGTCCTTGATGTCTTGCTGCCACTTTTACGCTAAAATTAATTAAAGATTATTTATTTAGTTTTCTAAACATATTCCTCTATGATATTTAAGCCCTTTTGGGAATGAGCTCTTTCTGACATATATCTTGGAATGGAATCTGGGCTGAGGCAGTCTGTTATTTCTTACAGTGGCATAATCTGTTTTATTATTTACAGCAAAATGAATGAACCATTCTTAGTTTCTTTTGTCATTTCCTCTTGTTTTCCAACAATAGCACCTCCAAGAAATATTAGTGTGGCGGTATACCCATCAAATGAGGTGTATGAGGGTGAAACCATCACAGTCTGCTGCCAGTTGGTGAGCTTCCCACCATCTAAAATAGCCTTAAGGAAACTGGACAATGGAAAACACATCTACTCTATGGATGGCACCTTCCTACTGGTTAACCTCACTGCCAACAACTCAGGCATGTACCAGATCACCGCTACCAATGCCCTGGGTTTTCAGAATAAGAATTTCACAATAAATGTGATACGTAAAGAGAATTCTTCCACAGATAATCCAGGATCATCTGTGTTAAACAGAATAGATTTAAATAATTTTATAATTCCAGTCATTGGTGTAGGAGTTCTGGCTACCGTAATCAGCACCCTGGACTGTATAAGAAGATCAAAAAGGAAAGGCTTCTATGAGATGACTGAGGGCATTCCATAAACTGTGTAGACTGCATGGACAAAAATGCAAGCTTAGTATCCTGTATTGAGCTGAAGCAGAGTCTACTAAACCTAATCAGGCACTTATTCTGCTGAACTGAATCACGTGCCGTTGAACCAGTTTCTGCTAAACTGAATTACTGATTGGGGAACTGATTCACATTCAGAATGCGTGAATCAAACTGTAAATGAATCACACTGTGCTAAACTGAATTTTACACAAGTGAACTGAATCCCAGTCCACTAAACTGAATCCCACTCACACTGGACAAACAACACTGAGTCAACTAAACTGCCCTGTGAGGACCTATTTTTCCTTTGCTGGAGTACTGTTATTAAGTTTGATAAGTCTCAAATTTCTGTAACATTTGTGTGTGTGTGTGTGTATATGTGTGTGTGTGTAAACCATGTGTCTGTGTAAACCATGTGTGTGTAAACATGGTCATAGAACCTGAGGCATTTGTATATTTTGCAAAAATGGTGTTCTTGTTTTAAGCAGCTTTTTCATGTGTAATTACAGTCCCTCCAGCTAGTGAATGTATTATTTGGTAAAATAGTTGCACAAGCTGGGCTGAGAGCACCGTTTGCCTGCAGCATATTATCAGGTTTCTTTTAAACAATTTATTTTGCTGTCTTTAACTCTGTTTTAGAGATGCCATCTGTCTCTATGATGTGACATTGAATTGATGTATAACATTTAAAGGAGCCATTTATGTCTGTTTTTTGTTTCCTCTCTTTGTGAAAGTTCATGACTACTTTCGAAAATGCCTTTAATAAATATTTATTTTATAAGAAGTGTCCCTTTGATAAGAAACATAATGTGAGGTGGAATTTCTTCCCTGAATACTTTCAGTTTTATTTTCACTCATTTTTCCAGCAGCGTTGTGTTCTCTAGGGAACCTTTCAGCCAATGTATTGTTTTGCCCGATTCATTGTGAGTGAGAGAATTCAGGAAATGTTTATAAAGATGACTGGCACAATTTGTACTGAAACACATTACAACAAATGAACATAATGACAGTTATATTACTGTCCAAACTTTCTGACCTGGTTTTTTGAGAGGTTTTTTTTTTTGGCAGACAGTGTGTTGATCACCTCCATGTAAGTTTTTTATTTGTGCAAAAAGAATTGCTATATAAATATATTGCTATTATTACTTCTGTAATTATTAATCCAAATTTGTTTTTGTTTTTTTACTAAATAACTCCACATTTATCTATCTATTTATTTATTAACTCTGATGCAGAGCTGACACTGCAGACTCCGTTCATAAATGCTAAATAAAAGTCTCCTTAGAGAAAACATTACTAAATAGGAACACAGTTTTATTCATTCAACTACAACAGGTTTGTAAAAATCTCTTTAATAGACTTACATTATGTGGATCATCCTCTGTACGAGTCTCTGTGAATGATCTGTTATTATATCAAAACAGGAAAGTATTAGAACAAAGCACATTAATAAACCTGCTGCTGTTATAGGACATTAATAAACAAAAAGAGAACCAAACAGAAGAGAGTTATGAACATCTCTGTCATAGGCAAAGATCAGCATGAAAGAGAGCCTGAGAACAGAGAACATTATGCTGCTTTGTCCCAAGGTAATTACTTGATTATGTTCCAAGGCCTGTACCAGTTTCCCATGATAAGTTATTCAAGACAATCCAGGATGTAACCATGATCTAATGTCCCTTCCTCAAAAAGAATGAAAATAAATAGCAGCTTTATACATCACTGCTGTCTGGGCTTTTCCGTATTCCGTGACTACGTCCCATGTTGGAGACAGAACACAATGAGAACTCTGGGTGCTTTCTCCTTGTCACCTCCTGAAGCTGTGGCATGGTTCAGATGCAGCCATTGCTACCTTATTCCTTCTGTGTGTTTATCATTAACACACACAACATCACACTTCATCTTTATTTAGAAATGGCAAGAGAAAGTGTTCTAACAGGCCTGGGTTGAGTTCACTCCTTTTTTGAAGCGTCTATTGATTATCGTCTCTTGCTGATGGTGCTATAAGAGGCAGTTGTCATGGAGACAGGCACGATCCCTTGTGCTCCCCCAGAGGGAAAAGATGAGGCGGATCAACAGAGGTGCAAATCACAACCTATTCTACTGAGGAAGATGGAATAAGATAGAAGAAGCTGGCCTTTTCATCTAAAGGGAAATCTACTATTTGTAAAGAATGATCTTATGCAACTGAATCATCTTCTCTATATCTCTAGTCCTAATTCATTATGATTCAGTCATGTATATTGTAAAAGTGTTGTTAGAATATTTCTTGATGATGCTAAGAGCTGGTCTCTCTCTCTCTCTCTCTCTTAATTCAGCCCCGTCATCAACCATATAGACAAAAGCAAGGTCTTTAGATAATAAGAATCTCTTTACATGCTTTAAATAGAATGTGTTTTATACTAGAAGCCTAATTGTATGATTACTGTGCAAACCTATATCAGTTATTTCTAGTCTTATATCAAGATATCTGCTTACACACTACTTACAACATTAAAATGTAAAATATCACCGCAGCAGCAATGGTACATTATTTGGTTGGAGAAGCAGCCAAAACATTAAAAAAAAATTAATCAACACCTTCTCACCAATCAGAATTTAGAATTCCACAGCACAAATATTATTATATTATATTATATTATATTATATTATATTATATTATATTATATTATATCATATCATATCATATCATATCATATCATATCATATTATATTATATTATATCATATCATATCATATCATATCATATCATATCATATTATATTTTTAATCACCTTTCTAATTCCGAGCTGCTCTGCAGTGGGTTTGCAGTTATGTAACACTTTGGGACTGATCTCTCGCACCATGGCCCACTCTTTAGTTTAAATATAGTAAAGAGTTTATGATGGATTGCACGAGGGTCAGAGTGCTTCAGCACTAGAACGCAGAAAGAAAAAACATGTTTTTCACTCGAAATTATCAGAGAGAACGAGGTTCCTTAGTGGCTACACAACAATGATTTATACTTTCATGTTAAAAGCCTTTCTACGAAGTGCTGGACAGCAAGACCTTCCTGATCTCTGACCTCTGAGCAAGTTCTCTGCTTATGAAAATGCTGAGAGGAGAAAGTTTAGCAGAAAAAGAACATCTCTTACTAAGAGGCAATGATTTGTGCACAAACCTGCCATTTTTAATTGCTAACAGCTGCTGGCATTTCCTGGTTCTTGGTGGCAGTGGAGACACTGTCCTCTCCGCCGTAGGAGTCCGGATCATATGTCTGCCTCCTCTGAGTGTGGCTGTTTGATTGCCGGCTGAACAATGGTAGAATATTTATGGAGGAGGAGAAGCCTGAGGTTCAGCAGATGGAGTTTGACCCAGGGACAGTGCACTCATGCTGAGCGTCCTCTACTCTAGTGCAGCGACCGCCTCAACATGCTAACTGCAGTCCTCAGCAGCTTTTCCTTCAATCTCCATTCTCATTTTTCATGGTAATGTTATGTTATGAGCATGAACTATTGTATAAGATGTTTCAACATCTGAGTAAGGAAGCTGATAGACCCCTAGCCAGGATGTTTGTCCTTCCTGCTGTTTATCTTCAAATTCCTTGCTTAGTTTATTTGACCCTGACAGAGCTTTGCTTGGCTGAAAGTTCTCAGCTATAAGACTCTCTCATCTTGATTGAAATTCTAGAATCTCTGATACCCCAAGCACTTTCACTTCTTTCACCATTTAAGTGTGTATTTTCACTTTTATGTGAAGTTCATCACACCAGATGTTCCCATAGAACAACCGAAGCCTTAGCCTTGGCCTCATTGCATTGAACTTTAGACACCTAAACAAATAAGACACCTGTGTCATCTACTCTCATTCATGAATTTAACCCTGTTATGTAACCCTTTTATCCCCAGTCTATTCTTAGGAAATCCAAAATCACAGATTCATTACTATGATTTCTGATGCTCTCTAGACTTTTTGCCATGATAAATTTTTATCAACTTTTATCAACACAAAATCCCAAATTTTCCCAATCCCAGATCTTTTTTGTGCAGAGATTCATTAAACTGTTTATCATCTTCTTTTCAGCATTTTTATTTTATGTCCATGTTAAAGACTCATGAAGTCTTTTGCCCTATCTGGTTTCAGAGTGATTTTTTTATTCAGTCTTAACCCGATCTGTGTTTGCTGTATGAAGACTTAAAGCAAGCCACATTGCTCCATGCCCAAAGAACATTCTTACTTGTGATAACTGAAACAAACTTCCTCAAGTGACTTACTGCTTTAGTAACTTTTTAGGAACAAAATAACACTAACGTTACACTTATTGTGACAGATTTCAAGAATTGTAGAAATATTTACCCAGCTCTTGTCCTGAAGGACCCCCTGTCTTGGATGTTTTAGAGTTGCTTCCTCTCTAACACACTCTTCAACTTAGTACTGGCTGTTAATTAGCTAATTAGTTGAAGTGTGTATATGAGAGCAGGGCTGAGAACATGAAAAGAAAACTGAGCTCTGACATGAGAAAGTGAAATGGACAGTGATTCAACACATATTTTCTGTAGGGAACTTGGCTAACATCCACATAACCTGACTTATTTGAAATAAACATACCTGACACCACAACAAAATGGCAGGACACCTTCAACACAAAACAGATTTTCCATTATATCAGTTTTATACTTGACTTAAACGTATTTGAATTGTAGCCTTTGTGTTGTTGTTATTGTAAAAATGGTTATACAGCTTTATAAGGCAATTTTGTTCACTTTAGTCCTAATGTAAAAGATGGAAAACCTGTGTGGGAAAATATTTTTTTTGTGATCAAAGACGAATCAGCTAGCTGAACTATATCTTATCTTCTTTATATGTTTATAAACTTCACAGGCTAGCCGCACAATTATAACTTAGCTCTGGGAATTCATGTATTTCTGAGCCAAAACACGGTGTTTAATTTGGAAACTTTGGGAAAATTATTCAGAACTTGATGAGTTTCAAGGAACTAAAATAGACAGCATAAAGCACTAACTGCAGCTCCAGGACTCATTTGGCTGAAACCTGATAAAAAACAAAAAAAAAAAAAACAAAACAAGAAAGGTATGATTTAAAGCTTCTATTGGCTTCGGTTTGTGTATTGTGTGTTGGACATCTGCATATCCTGCCCCAAAACCACATTATTTTAAGATTCCATACATGCACAGGATATGTGAGGTCACATGCTTTGTTCGCAGATTAGATACTAGTGCACATTCACCTTTTTATTTGAGTGCTTTGCCCTCATTGTGCATCTTTAAAAACACAAGCAAGGAACTTTTCAGCATGTGTTGCTGTCCTCAGCAGAACTAGAACTTGTACTGTACAGGCTGTTTTATTATGATTTAGAATTTTTTGTAAGTCATAGTTTTGTAAGTCATGACCCCCCTAGTGTTGCCTCCCACACATTCTCACATATTAATGTGCATTTCTTCAGCAGAACTAGTTCAAGCACACAAAGTATCTTAGTATTCCATAGGTAGATGCTCTATGACAGAAGAAATAAACCATGTTTTTATTGGAAAAGATGTGGAAGCTAGATGAAGCCAAGTTAAAGCTACCACCATGAAGTTGAGTGTTTTCCAGAAATGTCCTGGTGTTTTCTTCTTCTTACACCACAGTCATTACAATTCTTTATTTATTGCAGCACATCAAACTATTTAACCATTTAAAACAAGTTCATTTTCTCACAGACTCTCTGCTTTCTCTCTTTCTTCCACACTTATTTTCATGATTTTTTTTTTTTTACATAAATAATTTATATATTTTCTCTATTCTCTCATATATTCTTTATGCCTTAAGGATTCAATGAACTGAATGGAACATGTTAATCTACTGTATTTGCAGTAACACCATCCTGTTTTTTTGTGTGTGTTTTTTCACCTTTAGCTCTACATTGCATGGAAACCAGTTATTTTTCCGATGAAAAAAACACGATACTGGGTAAAACAATACTCTATTAGTAAATCAGCTGGCGTGTTTTTCATGCATTCGTTATCAAGTGTGCTCATGCTTTCACACAGACAAACCAGGACTGGATAATGTTGTTCCTCTTGCTTTTGTGTGTGCAAATTAAAACATCCTGGAAAGTACAGAGGTAGCAGTCACTCAGCAGACTCCCAGAGAATGCCGTACTTTTGCCAGAACAAACAGAACTGTGGGCTTTGTTAGCAAGCCTAGATATAGAATCCGTAAGGGATAAGGGATCACACCACACTGCAGGACTTATAAGCAGTCCAGTCACATGAGTGATAATGAGATGTTCTGCCGTGCCTCTTCCATGCAAATCCATCAGTATTAACTTTTCCATGGCAAATATAGTTAATAAATGTTGTTTATTAGTCCTATAATTCAGATTGCCTATTGCCTTGGTTTTATTACAGTGAATAAACATGAAGGGTTTAGAGAGATATCTCTACACTTAATAGTACTAATGATTTTAAATGCTGTGAGAAGTGAGGGCATTTTTAGTTGCAACTGTTCACTCAGATATATTCATATGGAAAGTTATGAAAGGTACCAATCCAAATAATTCAAATACTAATTTCTTTGTACTCCAGAGCAGTGGAGATGTGTTCTCTGGAGTGACAAATCACACTGCTCTGTCTGGCTATCCGATGGACGAGTCTGGGTTTGGCGGTTGCCAGGAGAATGGTACTTGCATGACTACATTGTGTCAATTGTAAAGTTTGGTGGAGGGGGGGTTATGGTGTGGGGTTGTTTTCAGGGGTTGGCCTTGGCCCCTTAGTTCCAATGAAAGGAACTCTTAATGCTTCAGCATACCAAGACATTTTGGACAATTTCATGCTCCCAACTTTGTGGGAACAGTTTGGGGATGGCCCCTCGCTGTTCCAAAAACAAAACAAAGGCTGCACAAAGCAATGTCCATAAAGACATGGATGAGGGAGTTTGGTGTGGAGGAACTTGATTGGCCTTGAGGAGTCCTGACCTCAACCCGATAAAATACCTTTGGGATGAATTAGAGCAGAGACTCTCAATGTGTAACAAATTCGCTTCTAGTAGAATGGTCAAAACTTCATATAAACACACTCCTAAACCTTGTGTAAAGCCTTCTCAGAAGAGTTGAAGCTGTTATAGCTACAAAGGCTGGGCCAACTCCATATTAAACCCTACGGATTAAGAATGGGTTGTCATTAAAGTTCATGTGCATGTAAAGGCAGATGTCCCATAACCTTTGCCAATATAGTATATATATGTATGCATGTATCCTATGTCTTCAAAAATCTTGCGAAAATGTACAGCTCAACCCATTTATGCTTTAATTGCGTTCACTTTATCATGTCCTATTTTGGACGCATTGAACGCTGACACATTCTGGTGTACCTTCACAGATATATCACCAACCTTAAAAAGTGTTCTCTTGTTCCTATAGAATGATCCTATAGCTTAGTATGTTATCTGGAATGGTGAGAGCAATGGCAGCTCTTATGGGAAGTTATTTATAGAGCTGGCCATGTGTTCAAGTGATATTTCAAGCCCTGCAAAAAGCCTGATATTATTAGCACATCCATATGATTACTGATTGAAGAGACTCCTTAAAACGTCTCATTCATTTAAGCATGCCGCCTGTTATCACTGTATAAAAATACTGTGAATATTATAGTGATGCAGAATTGCAAGGTAGAGTTGTGTTTATTTGTTTGTTTGTTTGTTTGTTTGTTTGTAAATTAGCTGTTAGGTACTGCCTTTCTAACAATGAAAGGTTGTACAAAGGTTGAACATCTTGAAAGGTATCTTGACAGAAACCTACAAAATGCTTCATGCAGTACAAGAATATGTGTGTATGTTGCAGTCCAGTAGAATGTATATATATATATATATATATAATTTGTAGTGGCTATCGTGTTATGCAACATCTTCCAATATTTCATGTTATAAATTCTTTAAATAATATTTATAAATATTGCAGGAGCTGTCTGTGTCTCTCTCTCACACTCATTGCTCTTTGAGCTGACCCATACTGAGTTGGCGGTTCTAGATGGTTAACTGGCTCTGCTCTCCTGTCGCCAAAACAGTTTCCATGGTAACTAGTTAGTTCAGACTGTGTGAATTATTTGTTCTTTTCCACTTTAAAGTGTTTAAAATGCAGCTCGCGCACTGTTTGTTTAACTGCTTAAAGCTTCGGCAGCTCATTATAGCAGAAGGTGCTTCATTATTTTTCTCTTTCTAGTTTCTGTCCTGCTGCCTCTTTCTAACTCTTTCTTTTTATTACTTACTTTTACTTAACCCCCCCCCCCCCCTTTTTTATACTCATGGTGCAGAAACATGTAATGTTTAGGGGAAAACAAATGTAAAAAAAAAAAAAAAAAAGAAAGAAAAGAAAAGAAATATTTATTCAGAATGTAAAGTTGCTGTAAGGTTTGGCTCCAACAACTTTGGATTATAAAACAATAAAAAAAGGTAAATATATACACACATTTCATGACTCGGACTCAGCATTGGCGAAAACGTGTTCACAGAAACGCGACATGATACAAGGCTGACATCTGCCGGAGGAAACTTGCCACATCTCAGTCATTCACCATTCATTTATAAATTCATTCATTTAGTTTATTTATCTATTTTTTCCTTAATACTTTCTTTAATTAACCGAGAGATCCTGATGTGATTAACGGAAAGACCTAATGAAGGCCTACAATCATAAATACATAGCTTGTTTCCTTTATTATTATTATTATTATTATTATTATTATTGCTTTTAAAAGTAGTATAATTTATTTCTAATTTGTTAGCTATTATATTGAAGGGCAATTATTTACATCCCATATATGCCAGCCCATACAAGTCATGTTTAAAAAATAATGTTTTCAATAAATGAATATTACCACAAACATTGCCACAAACAAAAATACAAAAGATGTTAGAGTTATAAGAAAAACGTTAGGTAGCTAAATAATGTTTTTGTAATATAGTTATATGAAATGGGATGTAGTATGAAATGCTGTATTAGAGTAGTGTGTGGTAAGGTAGTATTTACTGTCTTAAAACATTTCACTTTAGGTTGAGTAATATTGTTGCGGTAAAATGTAATACAGTAGTATATACTATTGGTAGAACGGTCTAAAATACACTATATTGACAAAAGTTTTGGGACACCCCTCCAAGTCATTGAAATCAGGTGTTGTTTTTCATGGGTTTATTTTTCTTTGAGAGACGTTGTTTTGGCCATGGCATCAGAAACAAGCTATGTACATATTTAAAGCGTGTATACATTCTTTCAAGATCACAACCAAAATGAAGCAGTAGTATGGAACAGTCAGGAAATAGACACTGAGGAAACAGTTACACTTTATTGCCAAAAGTTTTGGGACACCCATACAAATCATTGAATTCAGGTGTTGTTTCTCAGGGGGTTGGCCCCTTAGTTCCAGTGAAAGGAACTCTTAATGCTTCAGCATACCAAGACATTTTGGACAATTTCATGCTCCCAACTTTGTGGAAACAGTTTGGGGATGACCTCTTCAGGGTCTTCCCAGGAACAGTTCCTAAAGGAACTTCACAGAGTCCTGACCTAAACCTGATAGAACACCTTTAGGATGAATGAGCCAGTCTTTCTCGTCCAACATCAGTGCTTGTCCTCTCAAATGCACTTCTAGTGGAATGGTCAAAAATTCCCATAAACACATTCCTAAACCTTGTGGAAAGCCTTCCCAGAGGCAATGTTTACTGCGATATAATGTATTATATTAGAATGTAGAATAGTTGAATAGTGCAGCGGGATACAGTAGTGTAGTATTTAGTACAGCAGGATACAGTAGTGTAGTATTTAAAACAGCAGGATACAGTAGTGTAGTATTTAGTACAGCAGGATACAGTAGTGTAGTATTTAGTACAGCAGGATACAGTACAGCAGGATACAGTAGTGTAGTATTTAGTACAGCAGGATACAGTAGTGTAGTATTTAAAACAGCAGGATACAATAGTGTAGTATTTAGTACAGCAGGATACAGTAGTGTAGTATTTAGTACAGCAGGATACAGTAGTGTAGTATTTAGTACAGCAGGATTTAGTACAGCAGGATACAGTAGTGTAGTATTTAAAACAGCAGGATACAATAGTGTAGTATTTAGTACAGCAGGATACAGTAGTGTAGTATTTAGTACAGCAGGATACAGTAGTGTAGTATTTAAAACAGCAGGATACAATAGTGTAGTATTTAGTACAGCAGGATACAGTAGTGTAGTATTTAGTACAGCAGGATACAGTAGTGTAGTATTTAGTACAGCAGGATACAGTAGTGTAGTATTTAAAACAGCAGGATACAATAGTGTAGTATTTAGTACAGCAGGATACAGTAGTGTAGTATTTAAAACAGCAGGATACAATAGTGTAGTATTTAGTACAGCAGGATACAGTAGTGTAGTATTTAGTACAGCAGGATACAGTAGTGTAGTATTTAGTACAGCAGGATACAGTAGTGTAGTATTTAGTACAGCAGGATGTAGTACAGCAGGATACAGTAGTGTAGTATTTAGTACAGCAGGATACAGTAGTGTAGTATTTAGTACAGCAGGATACAGTAGTGTAGTATGTAGTACAGCAGGATACAGTACTGTAGTATTTAAAACAGCAGGATACAGTAGTGTAGTATGTAGTACAGCAGGATACAGTACTGTAGTATTTAAAACAGCAGGATACAATAGTGTAGTATTTAGTACAGCAGGATACAGTAGTGTAGTATTTAGTACAGCAGGATGTAGTACAGCAGGATACAGTAGAGTAGTATTTAGTACAGCAGGATACAGTAGTGTAGTATTTAGTACAGCAGGATACAGTAGTGTAGTATTTAGTACAGCAGGATGTAGTACAGCAGGATACAGTAGTGTAGTATTTAGTACAGCAGGATACAGTAGTGTAGTATTTAGTACAGCAGGATACAGTAGTGTAGTATTTAGTACAGCAGGATGTAGTACAGCAGGATACAGTAGTGTAGTATTTAGTACAGCAGGATACAGTAGTGTAGTATTTAGTACAGCAGGATACAGTAGTGTAGTATTTAGTACAGCAGGATACAGTAGTGTAGTATTTAGTACAGCAGGATACAGTAGTGTAGTATTTAGTACAGCAGGATACAGTAGTGTAGTATTTAGTACAGCAGGATGTAGTACAGCAGGATACAGTAGTGTAGTATTTAGTACAGCAGGATACAGTAGTGTAGTATTTAGTACAGCAGGATGTAGTACAGCAGGATACAGTAGTGTAGTATTTAGTACAGCAGGATACAGTAGTGTAGTATTTAGTACAGCAGGATGTAGTACAGCAGGATACAGTAGTGTAGTATTTAGTACAGCAGGATAAAGTAGTGTAGTATTTAGTACAGCAGGATACAGTAGTGTAGTATTTAGTACAGCAGGATGTAGTACAGCAGGATACAGTAGTGTAGTATTTAGTACAGCAGGATACAGTAGTGTAGTATGTAGTACAGCAGGATACAGTAGTGTAGTATTTAGTACAGCAGGATACAGTAGTGTAGTATTTAGTACAGCAGGATACAGTAGTGTAGTATTTAGTACAGCAGGATACAGTAGTGTAGTATTTAGTACAGCAGGATACAGTAGTGTAGTATTTAGTACAGCAGGATGTAGTACAGCAGGATACAGTAGTGTAGTATATAAAACAGCAGGATACAGTAGTGTAGTATTTAGTACAGCAGGATAAAGTAGTGTAGTATTTAGTACAGCAGGATGTAGTACAGCAGGATACAGTAGTGTAGTATTTAGTACAGCAGGATACAGTAGTGTAGTATGTAGTACAGCAGGATACAGTAGTGAAGTATTTAGTACAGCAGGATGTAGTACAGCAGGATACAGTAGTGTAGTATTTAGTACAGCAGGATGTAGTACAGCAGGATACAGTAGTGTAGTATTTAGTACAGCAGGATACAGTAGTGTAGTATTTAGTACAGCAGGATACAGTAGTGTAGTATGTAGTACAGCAGGATACAGTACTGTAGTATTTAAAACAGCAGGATACAATAGTGTAGTATTTAGTACAGCAGGATACAGTAGTGTAGTATTTAGTACAGCAGGATAAAGTAGTGTAGTATTTAGTACAGCAGGATGTAGTACAGCAGGATACAGTAGTGTAGTATATAAAACAGCAGGATACAGTAGTGTAGTATTTAGTACAGCAGGATACAGTAGTGTAGTATTTAGTACAGCAGGATGTAGTACAGCAGGATACAGTAGTGTAGTATTTAGTACAGCAGGATACAGTAGTGTAGTATGTAGTACAGCAGGATACAGTAGTGTAGTATTTAGTACAGCAGGATGTAGTACAGCAGGATACAGTAGTGTAGTATTTAGTACAGCAGGATACAGTAGTGTAGTATTTAGTACAGCAGGATACAGTAGTGTAGTATTTAGTACAGCAGGATGTAGTACAGCAGGATACAGTAGAGTAGTATTTAGTACAGCAGGATACAGTAGTGTCGTATTTAGTACAGCAGGATACAGTAGTGTAGTATTTAGTACAGCAGGATGTAGTACAGCAGGATACAGTAGTGTAGTATTTAGTACAGCAGGATACAGTAGTGTAGTATTTAGTACAGCAGGATGTAGTACAGCAGGATACAGTAGTGTAGTATGTAGTACAGCAGGATACAGTAGTGTAGTATTTAGTACAGCAGGATACAGTAGAGTAGTATTTAGTACAGCAGGATACAGTAGTGTAGTATTTAGTACAGCAGGATACAGTAGTGTAGTATTTAGTACAGCAGGATACAGTAGTGTAGTATTTAGTACAGCAGGATGTAGTACAGCAGGATACAATAGTGTAGTATTTAGTACAGCAGGATAAAGTAGTGTAGTATTTAGTACAGCAGGATACAGTAGTGTAGTATTTAGTACAGCAGGATACAATAGTGTAGTATTTAGTACAGCAGGATAAAGTAGTGTAGTATTTAGTACAGCAGGATACAGTAGTGTAGTATTTAGTACAGCAGGATGTAGTACAGCAGGATACAGTAGTGTAGTATTTAGTACAGCAGGATACAGTAGTGTAGTATTTAGTACAGCAGGATACAGTAGTGTAGTATTTAGTACAGCAGGATGTAGTACAGCAGGATACAGTAGTGTAGTATTTAGTACAGCAGGATACAGTAGTGTAGTATTTAGTACAGCAGGATACAGTAGTGTAGTATTTAGTACAGCAGGATGTAGTACAGCAGGATACAGTAGTGTAGTATTTAGTACAGCAGGATAAAGTAGTGTAGTATTTAGTACAGCAGGATACAGTAGTGTAGTATTTAGTACAGCAGGATACAGTAGTGTAGTATTTAGTACAGCAGGATACAGTAGAGTAGTATTTAGTACAGCAGGATACAGTAGTGTAGTATTTAGTACAGCAGGATACAGTAGTGTAGTATTTAGTACAGCAGGATACAGTAGTGTAGTATTTAGTACAGCAGGATACAGTAGTGTAGTATTTAGTACAGCAGGATGTAGTACAGCAGGATACAGTAGTGTAGTATTTAGTACAGCAGGATACAGTAGTGTAGTATTTAGTACAGCAGGATACAGTAGTGTAGTATTTAGTACAGCAGGATGTAGTACAGCAGGATACAGTAGTGTAGTATTTAGTACAGCAGGATACAGTAGTGTAGTATTTAGTACAGCAGGATACAGTAGAGTAGTATTTAGTACAGCAGGATACAGTAGTGTAGTATTTAGTACAGCAGGATGTAGTACAGCAGGATACAGTAGTGTAGTATTTAGTACAGCGGGATACAGTAGTGTAGTATTTAGTACAGCAGGATACAGTAGAGTAGTATTTAGTACAGCAGGATACAGTAGTGTAGTATTTAGTACAGCAGGATGTAGTACAGCAGGATACAGTAGTGTAGTATTTAGTACAGCAGGATACAGTAGTGTAGTATTTAGTACAGCAGGATGTAGTACAGCAGGATACAGTAGTGTAGTATTTAGTACAGCAGGATACAGTAGTGTCGTATTTAGTACAGCAGGATACAGTAGTGTAGTATTTAGTACAGCAGGATACAGTAGTGTAGTATTTAGTATAGCAGGATGTAGTACAGCAGGATACAGTAGTGTAGTATTTAGTACAGCGGGATACAGTAGTGTAGTATTTAGTACAGCAGGATACAGTAGAGTAGTATTTAGTACAGCAGGATACAGTAGTGTAGTATTTAGTACAGCAGGATACAGTAGAGTAGTATTTAGTACAGCAGGATACAGTAGAGTAGTATTTAGTACAGCAGGATGTAGTACAGCAGGATACAGTAGTGTAGTATTTAGTACAGCAGGATACAGTAGTGTCGTATTTAGTACAGCAGGATACAGTAGTGTAGTATTTAGTACAGCAGGATACAGTAGTGTAGTATTTAGTACAGCAGGATACAGTAGTGTAGTATTTAGTACAGCAGGATGTAGTACAGCAGGATACAGTAGTGTAGTATTTAGTACAGCAGGATACAGTAGTGTCGTATTTAGTACAGCAGGATACAGTAGTGTAGTATTTAGTACAGCAGGATACAGTAGTGTAGTATTTAGTACAGCAGGATGTAGTACAGCAGGATACAGTAGTGTAGTATTTAGTACAGCGGGATACAGTAGTGTAGTATTTAGTACAGCAGGATACAGTAGAGTAGTATTTAGTACAGCAGGATACAGTAGTGTAGTATTTAGTACAGCAGGATACAGTAGAGTAGTATTTAGTACAGCAGGATACAGTAGTGTAGTATTTAGTACAGCAGGATACAGTAGAGTAGTATTTAGTACAGCAGGATACAGTAGTGTAGTATTTAGTACAGCAGGATGTAGTACAGCAGGATACAGTAGTGTAGTATTTAGTACAGCAGGATACAGTAGTGTAGTATTTAGTACAGCAGGATGTAGTACAGCAGGATACAGTAGTGTCGTATTTAGTACAGCAGGATACAGTAGTGTAGTATTTAGTACAGCAGGATACAGTAGTGTAGTATTTAGTACAGCAGGATACAGTAGAGTAGTATTTAGTACAGCAGGATACAGTAGTGTAGTATTTAGTACAGCAGGATACAGTAGTGTAGTATTTAGTACAGCAGGATACAGTAGAGTAGTATTTAGTACAGCAGGATACAGTAGTGTAGTATTTAGTACAGCAGGATACAGTAGTGTAGTATTTAGTACAGCAGGATACAGTAGTGTAGTATTTAGTACAGCAGGATACAGTAGTGTAGTATTTAGTACAGCAGGATACAGTAGTGTAGTATTTAGTACAGCAGGATGTAGTACAGCAGGATACAGTAGTGTAGTATTTAGTACAGCAGGATACAGTAGTGTAGTATTTAGTACAGCAGGATACAGTAGTGTAGTATTTAGTACAGCAGGATACAGTAGAGTAGTATTTAGTACAGCAGGATACAGTAGTGTAGTATTTAGTACAGCAGGATACAGTAGTGTAGTATTTAGTACAGCAGGATGTAGTACAGCAGGATACAGTAGTGTAGTATTTAGTACAGCAGGATACAGTAGTGTAGTATTTAGTACAGCAGGATACAGTAGTGTAGTATTTAGTACAGCAGGATGTAGTACAGGTCGTTAAAGACGTAACGACCGCTTCACACGCGGACGCCGGCGTGATGACGTCACCCCTTCCCCTCCTCTCTCCCGTAATAACAGTTGAAGGAACCCGGAGCTGCAGGTGTGGGTGCTGGTTAAAATAAGATGTTACCTTTATCTATTAAAGATGACGAATACAAACCTGCGAAGTTCAATCTGGTTCTCAAACTCTCCGGATGGTTCAGGTAATCCTCGTTCGTGTTGTTAGCTGTACATCTGCTTTTCTTAAAAGAAGCTAAGTGGCTAAACAGATAGCACGCTAATTCATCCGGCTGATAAACTGCGAGGAACTGTGGCGAGGAATAATTAAAAAAAAAAACGTAACATTTGTCTAAACTCAACACTGTTATATAAGTGAATAGAAATATAATAAAAGTGAGGGATTTTAAGTTCCTAGTTGAAAGAGCTGAGTTAGAGAGCTATCTAACTTTGATAGGGTTAACGCTAGCTTTGCTAACTAGCCATGTAAACACTTTCCTATTAAAAAGATGAATAAATCAGAGCCGTGTTTTATCTTTTTATTGTCCATGCAGACGGACAGCGCTGTTATTCAGCCGTGTTTGACCAGCTTCACTAGTGTAAAGTTAACTGTCTTCTTTTAAATGGACTAATACGGCTAAGCTAACGCGCCTGTGTTTTTTTTTGTTTGTTTTTTCTTCACCGCTTTAGATCAATTCTGGCTGACAAGACATCGCGGAATTTATTTTTCTTCCTGTGCCTGAATCTGTCCTTTGCCTTTGTGGAGTTACTGTACGGCATATGGAGTAACAGGTAAGTGTGTTGGTGTGAGACTTTAGCTCAGGCTAACAGCTAGAAGCTTAGCTGAATGGGAACCAAACAAACGTCACTGTGAACTCAGATGTGCCACGTAGGTCTAAAGACTGCAGCAGTCCGTGCTCACTGCTCCCAGATCCCTTTACTGACTGTGTTAATGGACAGGTCTTAAAACATACCTGTCTGCTTTAAAGTCATTCTGGCTGTATTGTCCGCTTATTTAAGTCTCTGTATGTTTATAAACAAATCCGAAAACGATAAGACGGCAGTCTTTGTAATGTTTTCTCTGGGACTGTCACGTTTCTAAACTCTGATAAGATAGCAGCAAAACAACATGTGTTCCCTCAAAACATCCCTGTCTCCAGCTCCTTCCATGGTTTAGTGCCCAGAAGCCGCTATATAACGGAATGAACTCATTTGCATAATCACTCAAAAGTCATGATTTTTTATTTTTTTTTGCGTTTCAGAGTATGTTAGATGAAGGGAGATGTTCTGGAAACACCAAATAGATTCGAGGTTTATTATAAAATATAATTTATTTCTTTTTGAAAGACGTTGTTATGGCCATGGCATCAGAAACAAGCTATTTACATATTTAGAAGAGTAAATACTTTCTTTCAAGATCACAACCAAAATGAAGCAGTAGTATACTGGAAATAGACACATAGGAAACAGTTATAATATATTGCCAAAAGTTTTGGGACGCCCCTCCAAGTCATTGAATTCAGGTGTTGTTTTTCAGGAGTTAGGCTTGGCCCCTTAGTTCCAGTGAAAGGAACTCTTAATGCTTCAGCATACCAAGACATTTTGGACAATTTCATGCTCCCAACTTTGTGGGAACAGTTTGGGGATGACCTCTTCCTGTTCCAGCATGACTGTACACCAGTGCACAAAGCAAGGACCATAAAGATGAGGATGAGGGAGTTTGGTGTGGAGGAACTTTACTGGCCTGCACAAGATTCAAGAAGCTTTGTCATTTCAACCACATATAGCTGACGCAGTACATAGTGAAATGAAACAACGTTTCTCCAGGACCTGGTGCTACAGAAACATATAGTTCAAACACAAAAAAACAACACAGAGCTAGGACAGAAGTTTGTCCAAGCCACATAAAGTGCAAAGTGTGCAGCTAGGTGCAAACAAAGCAACGACAAGACATTGTTTTTGCACTAAGTACAAAAAGGCAACGCATAAACACAGGACACTTAGCGCCGAAAGAAGAAAAAGAACATGTGCAATGAAATGTAAATTAAATGAATTAATTAATTACAACTTTGAGGCCTGACAACATGTATTGTGCAAAAATACAGTAGCAGAGGTTGAGGTAGTGCAAAATAGAAATAAATATAGCAGCAGATGTAATAAACACAAGGGTTGAGGTAGTGCAATAAGTATTGAACGATATAAGTTATGTGTGCACAGAGTCATGACCTCAACCTGATAGAACACCTTTGGGATAAATTAGAGTGGAGACTGCGAGCCAGACCTTCTCATCCAGCATCAGTACCTGACCTCACAAATGCGCTTCTAGAGGAATGGTCAAAAATTCCCATAAACACACTCCTAAACCTTGTGGAAAGCCTTCCCAGAAGAGTTGAAGCTGTTATAGCTGCAAAGGGTGGGGCAACTCCATATTTCATTCATGTGCATGTAAAGGCAGATGTCCCAGTTTTGGCCTGGCTCGCAGTCTCCGCTATAATTCATCAGTCCCAAAACTTTTGGCAATATAGTATATATGAATAACGCGCTTATATTTGTGTAATAAAGAACAAAGAGGTGTGAGTTTGTATAGTTATGATCAGTGATTCGTTATCGGGAATGATGGTGATTAGAGAACAATGATGGTGATTAGTGGTCGCTGAGAACAATGGTATTTAGGGATTAGTCTGTGAGAATGCTGGTGATCAGTCATTGGTCATTCAGGACTGTGGTAGTGATTTAAGTGAACCTGTTCAACTTGTATAACCAGCAGCTGTGAAGTGAGCTAAAACACAAAAACCTAAATCTTTAAAGAGGTATAAAAGGTCACCAGATCTAGCATTGTGTCCCTTTTTGTCCACTGTGGTGCAAGTCTGATTTTACAGCAAATTTAACCATCGACATTTACGAAGAAATTAAATCCGGACCCCTCTGACTAATTTTTTAAGAGTTGCTATGAAAGGATTTGTTTGGGTTTAAAAATGTCTATGAGGGTTATTTTGTTTTTATATTAATATACAGATTTTGTAAATATTCATCAGTGTTGTGTTTCTCTCTGTCTCTCTTTCATACCAGTTTAGGGCTGATATCAGATTCCTTTCACATGTTTTTTGACTGCACAGCCCTTCTGGCAGGTCTTGCAGCATCAGTGATTTCACGGTGGAGGTCCAATGACTCCTTCTCATATGGGTAAGCACTCACACACATACTGTAGTTTTTGTGTTTTAAACACTGAAGAAACATGTGGTTGGCCTTGTTTTGTTAAAAGTATTTAAAGATAATCTAAAGCTAGACAGAACGTGATTGAAGAAAATGACTACATTCTGCTCATGTCTTCAATCTGGAAATTAGCTTGTATTGAAAGCAGGCATATGTAGGCAGAATCAAGCCCTCTGTTTAAAAGTGTCAATGTTAGAAGAGTATATTTTTGTTGCTGTTTGTGGCTGGAGAAAAGGCGAGAAATGTAGAAAACCTGCTCTTTAAAATAAGGTAATAAGGAAAAGGATGTGGTAGCTTTCTATCATTAATACGTGTGGTCAGCAAGTAGGTTTTTAGTGTTGTATTAATTAGTGTCAGCATTTTAAATGATCGCTCGCTCAAACGTTCAGCCGTGGTGTTATTGGTGTTTTAAGCTGAGCATCATAACTGCAGGCTCACACCGAGATTGTAAAAAATGATTTTAGAGAACTACAGAATCTTATCATGTATCAAAGAAATGTCTTGTATGAAGTATAGTGAAATGATGTTTTTGTTATATAACACCACATTAACTTCTAGAACTTCATTACAATTTCTTTGTCTTTGTCTTGTCTTACATGTTTACAAACTTTTGCACTGGGCTGTGTCTACAAGACATTATTGTGCAAAGGCCTAATGTTGTAATATTCCGCTGATCACGTGCTACTGTGTTGCAGTTATGTGAGAGCAGAAGTGCTGGCAGGTTTCGTCAACGGCCTCTTCCTCATCTTCACTGCGTTTTTTATCTTCTCAGAAGGAGTGGAGGTGAGTGCTAGTTTTAATAACTCTCATTCAGTGTGTTGATCTGTTACTGATGTCTCATTAAAATGTATTTCTTCATCTCAACCCTCAGAGAGCGTTAGAACCTCCAGATGTGCATCATGAGCGCCTGCTCCCCGTGTCCATTGCTGGACTCCTCGTCAACCTAGTCGGCATCTTTGTGTTCCAGCACGGAGGACACGGACACTCTCATGGTGAAGAAGGTAGTTTGTTTGCTTTTTCTTTATTATCAAAGATAAACATGTAACTTTAAGTTTTCTGATGTATTCAGGACAGAAGAGTTTTCACTTTGTAGTTTCATGGTTACATGACAAGCTGTATTTTTTTTTGTCTTATTTACTTCAAGAGAGAGAAACAAGGTAGCTGTAGAGAGAGCAACTGTGCATGGCTGATACAACATAAGCCTTAACAGGCTGTAACTGGTTTTGACATTCTGCAATGAACTCAAAGTGTGACGTGTAGTTTTGAAATGGATAAACATAATTGGTGTCAAATCGTTATGTTATAAGAGAAATAAAGACTTTGAGTCTGATCATTTTATTTTTATCTGAGGTTGCAGTATTATCCAATGCTTGGATTTGTCTCTCTGTAGGTCACGGGCACAGCCACTCTCTTTTTAACGGCAGTGTGGGCCACGGACACAGCCACGGGGGACATGGGCACAGCCACGATTCCAAGCACGGGCACAGTCATGGACAAGGACATGGACATGATCATGATCACAGTCATGCTCACGGGCATGATCATGGACATGGCCATTCACACGAGTCTCACTGCCATGGTATGATCTATATTTGTTTATTTTTTTGTTGTATTATTATTTATATTATTTATGGATTTGGGGTTTAAATTAATCATTTTTAAGAATGTGCATTCTCAGTAAAGATCAGTCATGAATACATCTTGATTTAGTTCGCTTGTTCTGGCTTAGTGAGGTAGAGCTGCAGAACATATTAATGATCACATGAGTAACCTGTACTAGATTGATATTGCAGACGATTGTAGAATGAACAGACAGTGTGAACTAAATAGAGGCTCACTATTCAAAATTGTTTTGTTTTCTTTTAAGAAAGCTTGCCAAAAAGGGTTAACAGGGTTCGGTTGGGACTAAAGTTAACAAGATACCACTTTTTCTTTTGTGGTACTGATTCTGAAACCTCAAGTGTTTGCAGATACCAACATTCATACTAAATTATTAATAAGCTTCATAATGTGTGGGCCTTTTGTTTGGACTGAAACACTTCACAGTTAAACTCTTTGCTTCATTTTACTGTTAAACCCTTGAAAGATAAATACAATATTTCATAAAATATGAAAATAATAAAATCAATTCCAAAAACAGGAAAAAAATATTTTTATATGTAAACATTTCCACTTCCAAAAATAAATTCGAAATCCAGTTCCAGTTTTTCAGGATCTGATATGATAGTTTCTCCAAAATAATACTGTT